>NC_137039.1:29201399-29211399 GCF_032717465.1 Coenobita brevimanus | reverse complement strand
CCCCCTCTCTCCTCCCTCTATTTTCTTCCTCTCCGTTAAACCCCTCTCAGTATGCTATCTATCCTTCACTTCTCCCTCTTTCCCCTCTTCTCCTCCCTCTTCCTCCTCCTCTTGCAAGTGTCCCCAAGAGGCGGGCCATTTTCTGAAGCCCTTGATCTTACCCGGAAGGAAGCATAATGGGCAGGGATTATGAACCAACAGGGAATATTAAAAGTAGGGGGAGTACAGCAGGGCGCAAAAATTCATGTCCTTATTCCACTGCGTCTCCTTCACACTTGGGGCACGTCCTTCACTCTCCTCCCTGACGCATCGTATCGGGGAGAAATATTATCTGTGGGTAAAAATATATTCCCAGCCTCTCGCAGCGTAGGAGTATTAGCTTGGAGAGGGGGAGAGGTGAAATATTAGGCTGAGAAATATGCCGAGCCTCTCTTAGCTTAGGAATATTAGCCAGTAGAGGAAAGTGAGAAGTGATGGAGTATTTGGGTGAGATATATGCCAAGCCTCTCTCAGCTTAGGAATATTAGGGAAGAAAGTGAGAGGTAAATGAGGTGAAATATTAGGCAGGGAAATATACCAAGCCTCTCTCAGCTCAGGAATATTAACCAGGAGATATATATATATTTTCTTTTTTTTCTTCCCCTCACATTGGATACACTCTGCCTTCACCGGACGGAACTGGCCCACTCTCAGCTTGAATAGTCGTGGCGGCGTGAAATTTGATGGGTCTTAGTTATGGGGTAGGACTGAATCTCCTTGGTCACTAGTCAGATCAGCCCTCCAGTCTGACCACACTTGGGTATCAACTGAGGGAGCTTTGTCAGGTTAGAATGTGTGTTATTAGATACATTGATGCAAGAGGGATATATGAGGGAGGAGGGGTGTGAGTTGGAGAGAAGGCAGTTTGATGGCGGAGGACAGGATGACATGGAGGCGATTCGTATGTGGCCACCCAGCGCGTCTGAGTAAATAGATAGGTAGATATATGAGTTGATAGACTGAGAGTAAAAATTCAGTCTGTGTTTGTTGCTGTAAATTTCCGTCCATCATTTAGGAGTTAAAATTTCAAGTGTGTTTGTAATGAGTGGTGGAGGGCAATTATGATTATGAATTAGTTACCTGCCTGTCTGTATGTACGAGCTCAGGTGTGCCGCTGCGTTGCTACCTGTGTATATCTGTCTACCTATTTGTCTGTCTCTGTCAGTCTGTCTGCCTGCCGGTGTCTGTCTGTTTATTTATATGCACGCCGTAATATGTAGTGAGTATATGAAAGTATATGTATGTATGAATATGTATGTATGTAAGTATATATGAACATATGTATGGATGTATGTAAGTATATACGAATGTTTATATACAGGTATGTATGTAAGTATAAAATTTATGTACCGGTATGAATGTAAGTATATACTGTATATAAATGTGTGCGTGTATATATATATATATATATATATATGTGTGTGTGTGTGTGTGTGTGTGTGTGTGTGTGTGTGTGTACGTACGTGTGTATGTATATGTATTTACTTATATATGTATATATGTATGTATAACCATATGTATTTACTTATGTGTATAAATATATGTATTTACTTATGTATGTAAGTATATATGTATGTATGTATGTATGGGCGGTTAGGTAAACAGGGTAAGCCAGGCAGGGCCCCAAGGCAGGTAATAATACACTAGTGTTTGTTTAGGGACATTTTTTGTACGGCAGTTTAGTCCCACCGTCCCGGCCACCGTCCCTTACCTCATCTAATATTCTGACAAACCTAACCTTTTCTATCAACCTTCCTTTCCTACAGTTTTCTCTTCTGTCTTTCCTCTTTCCCTTCTCTCCTCTCCTTTTCCTTCGTCTTTCCCCTTTATCACCACCACCACCACCACCATCATCATCATCATCATCTACTTCTTTCGCTCCTCACATCTCATCACCAATAAATCATCACAGCAGTATCCATTTATTAATAACTGCATTATTGATTAACGAGAATTGTAGCACTAAATTTTGACTTTTGAGGACAGTTATATATATACTATTCTCTCTTACCATTTTATATTTATTAATTTGTGAGTAATTGACTCTTTTATCTGGAACTTTATTAATGAATTCGTGATTATTTAAAGATATCTCAGTTTAAAGATATCTCAGTTTTAAAGCTACTCAGTTTAAAGCTTTCTCAATTTAAAACTCCCATTTTAAAGCTGTCTCAGTTTAAAGGTGTTTGAATTTAAAGCTGTCAGTTTAAAACCATCTCATTTTAAAGGTATGTCAGTTTAAAGCTATCTCAGTTAAAAGCTGTCAGTTTAAAGCTACCAGTTTAAATCTCTCACTTTCAACCTATCAATTGTAAAGCCATCTCAATTATTCCTTTCGCATCTTCAGACCGAGTTAATTTGTTGAGGCTAAAACCGGGGTATTTATTCTCTCTCTCTCTCTCTCTCTCTCTCTCTCTCTCTCACACACACACACACACACACAGACACACACAGTAAGTAGGTACCCTTTTGACTAATAATTTACAAGCTTTGGGAAGAGTGGATGGAGGACGAGAGTAAAGTATTTATCGGTATTGCTACGGTCTTTACTGCCTCTCTCTCTCTCTCTCATTCTATTCTTTGTTAACCCCTCTTCCGTCATTTATTTTTTCCTTCCTTCCTTCATTAATTCATTTACTAGTTCCTTCCTTTCTTCCTCCTTCCTTCCTTCCCCCCCTCCCTCCCTCCCTCCCTCCCTCTCTTTTCTTCCCTCCTTCCTCTTCATCCCATCAGACTCCAAACTGTTCAATCTGGCCCTCACAACCGCACCCAAACGGCCTTCCTTGCCCTCCAGGTGTGTGTGTGTGTGTGTGTGTGTGTGTGTGTGTGTGTGTGTGACTGCTGTTACCTTAGTATGTCAGATTAATCTTTTGTTCTGTTAATAGTAGTAGTAGTAGATGTTGTAGTTGTAAAATGTACGATTAATGGGAAGACAACAACAACAGCAACAACAAAAATAATAATAATAATAATAATAATAATAATAATAGGGTTACAGCTTCATCAATCAAGCATCACCATCACATCCATTTTTTTTTTCTTTTTTTTTCGTTCTCTAATTGATCAGTTGTTATTTTTAGCTGTGGTATTATTAGCTGGCCTTTTGGAGCATAAGTGAGCGATGAGATGTGGAGCTATAATTTCTCTCTCTCTCTCTCTCTCTCTCTCTCTCTCTCTCTGTTTTCGTGTTTTTCTTTTATAGGTTTTAGCGAATTTAATTATTTTTTACGGAAATTTTGACTTTTTTAGTATGTATAACTATATTTCTCTCTCTCTCTCTCTCTCTCTCTCTCTCTCTCTCTCTCTCTCTCTCTCTCTCTCTCTCTCTCTCTCTCAATACAGCTCTAATCCGCTCTAATCGTCCTCCTTCGTTCGTTAATTCAGATATATTTTCGTCTGTTGCCAAAATAGTTCGGCGCATCTCTCTCTCTCTCTCTCTCTCTCTCTCTCTCTCTCTCTCTCTCTCTCTCTCTCTCACACACACACACACACACACACACACACACACACACACACACACACACACACACACACACACCGTTAAATACGAGGTGCTTTTGAAGCTTTCATCAGGAATTCTTGTGTGTGTGTGTGTGTGTGTGTGTGTGTGTGTGTGTGTGTGTGTGTGTGTGTGTTGCGTACTGGTTTGGATGCATCGTTATTTTCGTCCCGCATCATCATTTTTATCATCATCATCATCTTCGTCGCCGTCGTCATTATGGTTATTGTCTTTGTCATCATCATTATTATATCTTCATTATCAGTATCATTAAAAGCATCACTGTCATCATCATCATCACCATCATCATCATCATATTCCCATACAGATAATATTGATAGGGTTCAGGAGGAAGGGAAAGAATAGCAAGGAAGTAGAGCAATATCAGAATACTACTCAGTTCTACAAGAAATATAATCCCTAGTTTATGTGAGAGAGAGAGAGAGAGAGAGAGAGAGAGAGAGAGAGAGAGAGGGAGGGAGGGAGAGAGAGACTGGAATCCTGGTCTGGTCTAATCTGATGAAAGCAGGATTGGTTTGTTTATTATTGCAAATTTGATTGAGTAGGGGATTGAGGGGGAGGGGGATTGTGGTGGAGGGGGAGGGGAGGGGGTTTGTTGTGGAGGGAGAGAGGGGAGGAGGATGATGGGGGAGGGGAAGGGGTTTGTAGTGGAGGGGAAGAAGAGGAGAGGGGAGGGGGGAAAGGAAGAGGAGATACGGAGCGGAGAGGAGAGAGCGTGAGAGAAACGACTAGAGGAGGGGGGGAAGGGAGAAGTTTACAGCTAGATAGATAGAAAGATAGACGGGTAGATAGACAAGGTAGATAAATAGACACATCAATAGATTAAGAGATTTAGATAAACAGATCGATAAGAGCTGTCTGTTTTACCGATACTAATAGATAATACACAGACAGACACCAATAAAGTGGAGGTAAAAGCATGTCTCGATGATCCCCTCTCCTTCCCTCTTCCCCTGCCCTTTCCCCCTCCCCCCTCCCCCCCAGCATACCCGCGAAAATGACCAAGTGGAGCATACAGTATAATCTCCCCCCCCCCCTGGTATACCGCACTTCCGTATTAATTTCGCGGTATGCGGGTTATACTCTTGGGGTATGCTTTGGTGGGTCTCCTGGTGTGGGTGAAGGGCGGTAATGTATGCGAGTATGTGAGTATGCCCGGGTTATATGTGTGGGTATGCTCGCTTTAGGATTATGTTATGTGATATCAGGATGGTTTCGTTCTCGTGTGTGTGTGTGTGTGTGTGTGTGTGTGTGTGTGTGTGTGTGTGTGTGTGTGTGTGTGTTTCTATCTATCTATCTATCAGTCTATATGCCAGTCTGTTTATGCCTTACAAAATATATTGGTTGAATTTGAAGAACATGAATTTCCGAGTGAGTGGCTTTCTAAATACTTTAACTCTCCTCCTCCTCCTCCTCCTCCTCCTCCTCCCTTTCCTCCACATATTCCTCCACGTTCTCCTCCTCCTCCAATACCCCTCCATCTTCCTCCCTCCTTCCGTGCATCCTTCCATTTTCCTCTTCTCCAATATTCCATCTTTCCTAATATACTGAGCAATATTTTTTCTCTTTCTCTTTTTTCGTCATAAACTATTACACTATTTTCTCATGCTCTCTCTCTCTCTCTCTCTCTCTCTCTCTCTCTCTCTGTCTCTCTCTCTCTCTCTCTCTCAGTTCCTTTGATGGTCTGGCTGTACATATATTACTTCCCTTCTGTGTACGTAAATTTAACACACACACACACACACACACACACACACACACACACACACACACACACACAGTCACAAAGAGAGAGATCATCCTTCTACGACTCTTTCTCACGGAGCCTCTCTCTCTCTCTCTCTCTCTCTCTCCTTGTCCATTTTTCCTCTTATTTTCTCTCCCTCCCTCTTTATCTATCTCTGTTTCCTCTTCCCATCTATTTCTTTTTCTCTCTCCCACGTCCTCTCTCTCTCCTTCCCTCTTCCTTCTCCCTCCCTCTTTCTTCCTCTCCATCCATTCCCTCTCTCTCCCACCTTTCTCTCCTCTTCCTACCTTCCTTGTTCTTCTTCTTCCTCCTCTTCCTCTTTCCTTTCCTCCTCTCTTTTTCTTTCTCAGCCTCCTCTTCCCCTTATTCTCTCATCCCCTCCTCTCCCTTTCATTTTCCTCCTCCTCCTCCTCCTCCTCCTCCACTTTAACTTTGCCCGCCACACCAAAGCTCCTACCCCTTTACCCCTTGCATAATTCACCCCCTCCCCCTCTCCCTTCTTTCCTCCCCTCCCTCTCCCTCCTATCCACCACTCCTTCCCTCTCCCCTCCCCTCTCCGTCTTTCACTCCTCCCTGTCCACCCCTCCCTCTTCCCTCATCTCCACCTTCTCCCTCTCTCTCTCTCCCCTCATCTCTACCTTCTCCCTCTCTCTCTCTCCTCCCTCCATCCCCCCAGCCACTACTGTCCTCCCCTACCCCTCCTGGGAACCCAACCCCCCATTTGCCCCCCTCCCCCTCTCCTCTTCCGCCCTTTACCTACTGCTTTCCTCCCCCTTCTTTCCCTCCCACACACCCTCTCCTCCACCTCTCTCTCTCTCTCTCTCTCTCTCTCTCTCTCTCTGTCTCTCTCCCCTTCCATCTCTCCTCTCCCTCCCTCTCCTTCTCACCTCCCCCTCCACCGACTCCCTTCTTCCTCCACCTTCCCCCCACCCTTCCCCACTTCTGCCTTCTTTCCTCCCCTTCCCTCTCCTCCCACCCTCTCCTCCCTCTTCCCACTGCATCCTCCCCTCCTTTCCCCCCCCACCTTTACTCCCTCCTTCCCTCCCAATCCTTCTCTCCCTCTCTCCTCCCACATCTCCTCTAACTCCCCTTCTCCTTCCCTTCCCTCCCCTCCCCTGGAAGTGGGGAGAGGGAGGGGTGATTGGGGGAGGATGAAAGGTTTTTGTGGTGGGGAAATGTGGGTGGACGGATTTATGTGGGAAGGAAGGGGAGGGGAGGGGAGGAAAGTGTGGTGAAGGAGAGGAATGGGGCGGTGGGGGGTGGGAGGGGGAGTGAGGGAGATAGGAGGAGAGAGGAGGGAATGAGGAAGAAGGAGTAGGGAGGGGGAGTGTGAGGGAGGTGGGATAAAAGGAATGAGAGAGAGAGAGAGAGAGAGAGAGAGGTATGTAATAAGTTGGGGAGTGAGTTGGTGTATGTGGAGGGGTGTGGGGGAGGATGAGAGGCAGATGAGGATTGCTTGGGTCAGGGGGGAGGAGGTAAAGGATGAGGGTGGGGAGAGGATGGAGAAAGGGGAGTGGGAAGAGGAGGTGGACTGGGTGTAGGTGGGGAGAGGAGGGGAAGAGGTGAACATGAAAGGAAGGCGGTAATCAGACAGGTGAGAAAAAGGTGTGGTGGGGGGGGGAGATGGATGAAGGTAGGGAAGATGGAAGGCTAGGTGAGTGTGTGTGTGTGTGTGTGTGTGTGTGTGGGTGGGAGGGTGTGGGTGAGTGAGTGAGTGTGTGGGTGGAACTTACATACTTAGAAGTGAAGCAATATATGTAGAGGACAGACCATAAAAAAATAAATTCAGGTCTGTATGGCCTATGTAACTCAGTCTTCCACTCGATACTTGCGTCGCAGTGGCAAGGTATATAGATGCCTCGATTTATACTGGTATGATATCGATGGAAGTGCAATAGTGCGTGTACTCCAACCTGGCCAAGATCTCTAACTCCTTTCATCTCAGGTGGTGGCCAGGTGTAGTCATATTGGAAGGTTGATTTTGACTAGTAACCAAGGAGACTCATCTGTATCCATTTTCCTCCTCCTCCTCTTTCTTCTTTCCTCCCATTCTCTCTTCCTTCTCCTTCACCTCGTAATTTGCGTTTCCTGCATTCCTTCCTTCCTCATTTTCACTTTCCTTCTCCTCCTCCTCCTCCTCCTCCTCCTTACTAACCTGACAAATACAGGCTACTGCTACTACTGCCACTATTACTACTATTGCTACTGCTACTTCTACGACTACTACTACTATTACTATTACTACTACAACGACTACTACTACTACTATTATTATTATTATTATTATTATTATTATTATTATCATTGTCATTCACCTTCCTTCTTTGTCACCATGATTTGTTTTTCCCTTCATGCATTTCTTTCCTGCCTTTTCTCCTTATTTTCTTGTTTCCTCCCACGATTCCTTCTTCCCTCCCTCCCTCCCTCCCTCCCTCATTCTTTTATTTTTTCATGGTTTTTCCTTCCTTCCTTCCTTACTTCCTGCCTGCCTTCCCTTCTTGCATCCTTCCTTCCTTCCTTTTTTCTTCCATTCTTCACACCCTCATTCTGATTTTCATTGTTCGTCCATCCTTCTTTCCTTTTTTTCCTTTGCTTTTCCTCCCTGCCTTCCATTCCTTCCTTCCTTCCTTCCTTCCTTCCCCTCTCTTACCCTCTTAATACATTCTTAGCTCGGTTCCCATGATGATAATTGCTTCACTCTTATTTTTTTCTGTGTGTGTGTGTGTGTGTGTGTGTGTGTGTGTGTGTGTGTACTTATCCGCTGGTGTTTGTATTATTATGTACACATATATAGATACTGTATGTGTGTGTGTGCATGTATGTATGTATTTATATATGTATGTATGTGTGGAGGTATGTATTTCTGTGAGCAAATGTCTTACAGTAAGGTGAGTAAGTATACCCCATGTATGTGTGTGCGTCTTAGTTGCGTGTGTGTACCCCTGTGTGTGTTTTTTGCTAATGTACTCTTTTGAATCCATAGAAAGTTTTCCAATTAACCCCTTCAGCACAACGACTGTTTTTCTTGTTCTTTTTTTGTTTTTATTTTTATTTTTTCGTTTTATTTTTATTTATATATTTATTTTTTGCTTCCTGACGATTATAGGCAATTCTTCAACTGTGTTCTGGAATGTGTTGGTAAGAGTGGCTGTATTTGAGAGAGAGAGAGAGAATATCCACGAATATGCCTGTATATATATCATCTGCATACGCGTAACCAAGTAGCCAAGTGTGTGTGTGTGTGTGTGTGTGTGTGTGTGTGATCGCATTATACACCCCAGGTCCATAAGGGCCAGATATAACCGTGCTAGTATACCCTCTAAGCATATCAGCTGCCGTGTTAAGTGCTATACTCTGCCTCCCTATGCAGATGAGACGCGCCTTGGCACCCACACAAACATGCATTACCCCCACCTGTATGCTAATGAGGGGGGGTTACCTGCTGAGAGAGAGAGAGAGAGGGGGGGGTATGTTTTGGAGTAAATATGTGAATGGTGGTGATGGGGTGTGTGGGCGGAGGGGAAGGGTTTGTGTGTGTGTGTGTGTGTGTGTGTGTGTGTGTGTGTGGAAGTAAGATTTATTATTGCTGTCCATCCTTCAAGTGTGTATGAGTTTCCGCAGTTATGGATGTGTATGCTTGCTGGTGTGTGTGTGTGTGTGTGTGTGTGTGTGTGTGTGTGTGTGTGTGTGTTTCACCATATTACTCCACAATTACACCACACCACACCACACCTCACCTCACCTCACCTCACCTCACCTCACCCCACCCCACCCCACCCCACCCCACCCCACCCCACCCCACCCCACCCCACCCCACCCCACCCCACCCCCACCCCAACATACCACACCACACCACACCACACCACACCCAGTCCATCTGCTTTAATCTTAACATTTCTCTCTCTCTCTCTACCTCGCTATGTCCCTTTACAATTCCACGGCTTGTCGCGGAATGAACTAGCTCTCTCTCTCTCTCTCTCTCTCTCTCTCTCTCTCTCACACACACACACACACACACACACACACACACACACACACACACACACACACACACACACACACACACACACACACACACACACACAATGTTTTTACCTCGACTCTCAGGTGTGTGTGTAGGGCTTGGTCAGTGTTTTTATTATTTAATTAGAATAGACAGTCTGATCCCTGAGTCCCAGTCGTCCTACGTTGAACTAATGGCGACACAAACCATCGCATATCACCACTTGGAGATTGGGTGCGGTATTATATTTTCCTTACATTTTTAAATCCGGCACTTAACATAGTCTCATCACTCCCCTCCCTGCAACCCTCCTGCCCTCCCACGCACACCAGATTACGCGGAAATCCTCGCATGTCACCACTTGAACGCTAACACCCACCGTCTGTAACATGCACTAGGATTATCACCTGTATTCGTACTTTTTTTTCTTACCGCATGGTCGTGTTTTCTGTAGTTAATTATCATCCAGGTAACCCCAGGTAATGTTCACCTGAGAGAGAGAGAGTATAGGAGTCCATGAGTGATATATTTCCAACTCCTTTTCCGTCATTCCTTCCCACCTTCTATCCATCCATCTTTCCATTCATCCATCCATCCATCCATCCTTCCTTCCTTCCTTCCTTCTTTCCTTCCGCCCGTCGATCCATCAATCCTTTCTTCCATCCTTGCTTGCTTGCTTGCTTGCTTCCTT
>NC_137039.1:29141399-29198899 GCF_032717465.1 Coenobita brevimanus | reverse complement strand
TGTTGACGTCAGAATGGTTCCGTGCACAAACAACAATTGACCTTAAGTGTGTAAACAAGCGGGATTGGTGCAGCGCTGACGGATAACAACGCTTGAGTAAGTTTGAAAGCAGCCCTGTGTGTGTGTGTGTGTGTGTGTGTGTGTGTGTGTGTGTGTGTGTGTGTGTGTGGTTTCATGCAATATTTTTCGCTTCAATTTTTCTTTCACTGTTTTCTTCGTGTCTTTTGCGTTCTGCGTTTTCCCTCTCCATTCCTCTTCTTCTCTTTTCCCTTTTTCCTTCCCTTCCCTTCCTTCCTTCCTTCCTTCCTTCCTTCCCTCCCGTCTGCGGTCGTCTCAAGGAGTTAGTCAGTTCCCTCCCCCTGCTAAACGCTTCATGGAGGGAATGCCAATGGAGAGAGGAGGGAAGGGAGGAAAAGAGAGGAGGAGGGAAGAGAGAAAGGTGGAGGGAGAGAAGGAGGGAAGAGAGAGATAGAGGAGAGAGAGATGGAGGGAAGAGTGAGAAAGAGGAGGGAGAGAAGGAGGGAAGAGAGAGAAAGGAAAGAGGGAAGAGAAAGAGAAGGGAGGGGAAAGGGGGGAAGAGAGAGAAGGAGGAGGGAGAGAAGGAGGGAAGAGAAAGAGAAGGGAGGGGAAAGGAGAGGAGGAAGAGAGAGTAAGAGGAGGGAACGAGGGAAGGAAGAGAGAGAAAGAGAGAGGAAGGAGGGGAGAGAGAGTAAGAGGAGGGAACGAAGGAAGGAAGAGAGAGAAGGAGGGGAGAGAGAGAAAGAGGAGGGAGAGGAAGGAAGATGGAAGAATATGGAAGGAAAGGGAAAGAGGAATGGAAGAGAGAGAAAGGAGAAGGGAGGGGAAAGGAGAGGAGGAGGAAAAAGAGAGAAAGAGAAGGGAGGGAAAGGAAGATTGAATAACATGGGAGGAAAACGGAAGAGGAGTGAAAGAAGAGAGAAAGGAGAGAAAGGTAGGGTTAAGAAGGAAATGAGAGAGAGAGAGAGAGAGAGAGAAATTAGTGTTATTGATGGGACCTTTAAACATGGCCGACTGAGTAAATATAGATGCCAATATTTATCACAATTACGAGCAGACCAAATCATTTATTCTAGATGCGACGGAGCCCATAGTCAGATAGATAGGCAGATGGATAGATAGATAGAAGTGATAGACAGATGGATAGATAGATAGAAGTGATAGACAGATAGATAGATAGATAGAAGTGAAGTAAAAGTAGATAAAGTCAAACGGGAAATAACTAAACGAATAAATAACATAAATACATACATACATTCATACATACATCCACACGTACATGCATACACACACACATACAGGTACGCACATGAAATACATGCATACTTGTTTTCATACATAGATTTCAAATACATAATTGAATAACAAAAATGAATAAAGCCTGACAGACCCGAAAAAAAAAAAAGAGAGAAGAAGAGAGAAAGAAAGAAAACAATAGGCTTTTTCATCTGGCTGTATTTTAAATTTCTGACACAATGGACGAAGCTTTTTGAAATTACTGTAGTTTTTGGTCACATTTTTTTCGTGTCGTAATTTATTGCATATATATATATATAAAATTTTTGACATATATCCTGGTGTCTGCTTGTTTATGGGGGTTATAGTGAGTGAGGGTGATGGTGGTGGTGGTGATGGTGGTGGTGATAGTGATGATGATGGTGGTGGTGGTGATAGTGATGATGGTGGTGGTGGTGATAGTGATGATGGTGGTGGTGGTGGTGGTGGTGGTGGTGGTGATAGTGATGATGGTGGTGGTGGTGGTGGTGATGGTGGTGGTGGTGGTGATAGTGATGATGGTGGTGGTGGTGATAGTGATGATGGTGGTGGTGGTGGTGTTGGTGGTGATAGTGATGATGGTGGTGGTGGTGTTGGTGATAGTGATGATGGTGGTGGTGGTGGTGGTGTTAGTGTGGCTATGGTGGTGATGGTGGTGGTGGTGGTGATAGTGATGATGATGGTGGTGGTGGTGTTGGTGGTGATAGTGATGATGGTGGTGGTGGTGGTGGTGGTGATGGTAAATTCATAGTGATGTGAAATAGAATAATAACGATGGCGATAGTAATTAGTGATGATGATGATGATGATGAACCTCTCTGTTTTCCAAGGTTCTTTGATGCCATAAATATCCATTCTTTAAAGCTGTTTATCTTTTACTCCTCATTTTTACAAGACCCTTTACCTGGTTAATTGTCTCGTTTGATGAAGATGGTGGTGGTGATGATGGTGGTGGTGGTTGTGGTGGTGGTGGTGATAGTGATGATGGTGGTGGTGGTGGTAATGATGGTGGTGGTGATAGTGATGGTGGTGGTGGTGGTGGTAATGATGGTGGTGGTGATAGTGATGGTGGTGGTGATAGTGATGATGGTGGTGGTGGTAATGATGGTGGTGGTGGTAATGATGGTGGTGGCGATAGTGATGATGGTGGTGGTGATAGTGATGATGGTGGTGGTGGTAATGATGGTGGTGGTGGTGACAATGATGATGATGATGATAATGGGGATAGTGATGATGATTCTGACGATAGTGACGATGATGGTGATGACTGTTAGCAGCATTGATGAAGATGGTACTGCCGATGATGCTACTGATTATGATGATGATAGTAATAATAATGATGATAATAATTTTGATGATGATAAAGGTGAATTATATGGGGAAGAAAGAGATAATTACGAAGTAGGAAATGATAGATAATGATAGCGATAAATAAGAAGAAAAAACAAGGAAGGAAACAACAGAGTGAGAAACAAACACTTGATCTTAAAAGGAGGAAGAAGAAGAAGAAGGAGGAGGAGGAGGAGGAAGAAGAACAAAATGAGGAGGAGGAGGAGGAGGAAGAACAAAATGAGGAGGAGGAGGAGGAGGAGGAAGAACAAAATGAGGAGGAGGAGGAGGAGAAGAAGAATCAGAGTGAGATGATGAAAAAGAATAGTTGAAATAGAAGTTGAAGGAGGAGGAGGAGGAGGAGGAGAAGAAGTTCAAATAGAAGGAGGAGGAGGAGGAGGAGGAGGAGAAGAAGGCAAAGATGGTAATTACGGCCTAGAAATAAAGGAAGTACAAAGTTTGATGATAAAGATAAGAAAAAGGTGAAGATAATGAGAGGGTGTGGAGCAAGGAGGAAGAGGAGGAGGAGGAAAGATAACAAGAACAGTAATTAGAGTTATAAGAAGGAAATTAAAACAGGTATAGAGATAAGAGAAATTAACAGATAATGAGAGAAGGTGAGAGCCCGTTTGAGAGCAGTGAAAAAGAAATAATAATAATAATAATAATAATAATAATAATAAGGAATAGGAGGAGAAGAAGAAGAAAAAAAAAGGAGGGCGAGGAATACAAAGGAATACATAGGAAAGCAAACAGCAACAGACCTTAATGGTCCTTTCAAGGCTGCTTGTAAAAGAGTAAGCTATGACTACGGGATCTAATTCAACATGCTGAAGGATAAAGATAGTAAAGCAAGAAGGCTCCCCCTGCCTCCAAACCGTCCAGTTAAAACTGGCAGGAAAAAGCTAGAAGGACCAGCATGCAGCATGGAAAAACTGACTTGGAAATTTCATAGGAAAAACTGAGAAGGAAAAGTTACATTCTATAATACTTTATCGATATGCTGCCAGTTTGAGGACGAGGAGGATAGATAATATTAGGTAGATAATAGACAATAAATAGAAGATATAAATAGATATAGATAGATAGATAGATAAATGATAGGGTGGAAAGCGGTGTATCTGTTTATGAGAGGAGCATGGAGGAAATGATGACAGTGGAGAAGGTATTGAGTTGGCCTTTCTGCCTTTCATCTTCACTCTTTTGTTTATGATCTTCGCTTTAATTGGTCTGCCTGCGCTTGATTGATAATGATGATGATGGTGGTGGTCGGTGGTGGTGATGATAATAATGATGATGGTGATGATGATGGTTTCTGTGGTAGATTTGTTCATATTGGTTGCTTATTGTTATTATTATTATTATTATTATTATTATTATTATTATTATTATATCAGATTATAACTTTACTAACACCATGCATTTTTTAAAGAGGAGGGACAGTGGAGAAATAACACCTTTTAATTAATACCTACCTACCTATGGAACTACCCACCCAACCACCTACCTACCTACCTGCCTACCTACCTACCTATTTACCTACTTGCCTGCCTACCTACCTACCTACCTACCTGCCTACCTACCCAGCGTATCTTTTATTTCTCTCTCTACCCAACAACTTACACTACTTTACCTCCCTCCAGCTCTGCCATCCACCACCCAACCAGGTTAATATCTACCCGTCTACCTGTTTGCGTGTCTTTTGCCTACCTCCCTACCTACCCACGTAATGAAATATTTAGCCCATCCTACCTCCTTCCCTCCCTTCTTAACCCCAATCAACCAACCAAACAAACTACTTACCTTCACTTCCTTTCCTCCTTCCTTCCTCCTTCCTTCCTTCTTTCCTTCCTTCCTTCCTCCTTCCTTCCTTCTTTCCTTCCTTCCTTCCTTCCTTCCTTCCTTCCTTCCTTCCCTCCCACGTACCTACTTACCTACCTACCTAGAGTGAGTGAGGTGTAAGTGAGAGAGCAGAGTTGGTTGCCCAGGGGAGGGAACACTCATACGTGACTTGCATTCCCCCCACCCTTCCTTCCCTCCCCCTCCCCCCACTCCCCACCCCCACCCCTCACCCCCACCCTAACATCCCATCTCCACCCCAAACCCTTTCCTATTTCTTCACATCCTCTTCCCTTTCCTTGTGCATTTCCTCTTCCTTCATTCCCTTCCCACGCCTTCCCTCCCCTCCCCTCCCCTCCCTTCCCTTCTCCTCCCTTCCCCTCCCTTAATCAACAGCCTGGCACAAAGAGACAGCAACAGGACAAACAGCAACAGGGTGGTAACAGGACAGGCACAACGTAAACACAAACAGGAACTAATTAACGCAGAAAGCATGGCAAAACAACATGGAAATGAGAGAGAGAGAGAGAGAGATTGTCCAAAAATGTATCAGAGCCAAATGAACAAATCCGGCTTATTCTCTCTCTCTCTGAACAACATCAACAACAACAACAACAACAACAACAACAACAACGGCACACTTAAGAGGCACAGGTTACGAAGAGGACTAGGTAGTGAAGAGGCAGGTGTACATAAGTGGATGACGTGGCTAAGTGGACCCAATTAAGTTGATGACGTCATTAAAACGTAATTAAGAAAAAGATAATTATAAAGAGGACGGATATGTATACGAGACACGTCATCCTCGAGCTGAAGAGGTTAAGAGGACGTGCACACTTAAGAGGACAGGGTGTTTAAAGATGGCGTAATCAAGAGGAGTGGGTCTTTAAGAGGAAGGAGTTAATTTGAGACAGGAAATATTAGAGCAAGAAAAAGGAGGGGGAGGAGAAGACCGAGGAGGAGGAGGAGAGGCTTTAGTAAATCGTGGTTGCTTCTTAAGTGATGCTCTCTCTCCTCTCTCTCTTTTTTTTTTTTTGCTCGCTTGCTCTTTTTTTTTTGTCATTTTTCTGCTTGTTTTCCCGTTTTTTGTTTGCCCGTGTTTATATGATTTTCTCTCTCTCTCTCTCTCTCTCTCTCTCTCTCTCTCTCTCTCTCTCTCTCTCTCTCTCTCTCTCTCTCCTCTCTCTCTCTCTCTCTCTCTCTCTCTCCACACACACACACACACACACACACACAATTAGAGCGAGGGAGAAGAACAAAGAGTAGAGTAAAATCGATAGAAATGACAGCGACTGAATAAGAGAGAGAGAGAGAGAGAGAGAGAGAGAGAGAGAGAGAGAGACAGAGACAGGAAGTGCTTTCACGGAGTCGACGAATAACAGGCATTGTCTCCAGGCTTCTGTTGTTGGCCCCTCTCTCTCTCTCTCTCTCTCTCATTTGACCCCAAGTTGACCTCCATTTGACCTCATTTCGATTTCCCTTTGACTTCTGTGACCATTTTGACTTCCCATTGAATTCTCCCTGACCTCGTGTTGACCTTCCTTTGACCTCTTTGACTTCATCTTGACCTCGTTGTGACCTCACTTGGATATCCCGTTGACCTCATTTTGACCTCCTTTGACTTCATTTTGACTTCCCTCAGACCTCCCGTTGATCTTGTTTTGACCTTCCGTTGACTTTAGTTTGACCTCATTTAAACCTCAGTTTGACCTCCACTTGGCCTCATTTTGACCTCCACTTGGCCTCATTTTGACCTCCATTTGACCTAATTTTGACCTCATTCTGACCTCCATTTGACTTCCCGTTGACTTCCCATTGACCTCCATTTGACCATTTTGACCTCTCAGTGACTTCCCATTGACCTTCATTTGACCTTTAGACCTTCCATTGGCTTCAGTTTAACTTTGACTTCCCTTTGAATTCCCTTTGACTTCTCTTTGACCTCGTTTTGACCTCGCTTTAGCCTCCCACGATTGACCCAGTGACCTGACTATTTATAAGTTCTTTCGGCCCCCCCCTCTCTCTCTCTGTTTCTCTCCACACACACACACACACACACACACACACACACACACACACACACACACACACACACACACACACACACACACACACACACACACACACACTTTTTTCCCCTTCTTCCCCTCTTTCATTCTTTCATATTCACTTCCTTTTAAGATTATCTCTCTCCTTTTCTTTCCTTTTTTTCTTTCTTTTCTCTCTTCTTCTCTCTTTCCTCATATCTCTTTACTACCATCAGTTCTCTGTCTCATTGCTATCTTTATATCTTTTTCTGTTTCCCTTATTTTATCTTTTTCTCTTCCCGTTTACCCGTTCTTCTTCTGTTTCCTTCATTCCGTTTAACTGTTTCTTCCCTCTCCCTCGTCTACCTCCTTTCTCGGTTCCTCCTCCTCCTCCTCCTCCTTCTCCTCCTCCTCCTCCTCCTCAGAAGCCTATATTCCCTCCCTATTTATAAGAGAGGAGGGTCAGAGTCAGGCCGAGGGTGTTTCCATATCTTAAACATTAAAAACATTCGTAACATCAGCCAGTTGCGAGTTATGCGCGACGAGGAAGTGGGAAATATGAACATTATAGTTATTTCTCCAGTATTAACACAGATCACGTTTTAATATAGGAAAAATACGTGAAAATATCTTAGTAATATCAAGAGCTTACTGAATATTCTTCCATTTTTTACGTAAAGAAGGAAAAGGCGGTAGGGTAGGAGGTCAGTATTTTTACAGTGTTGGAGAGATGGCATGTAATTTTGCCGCTTCTCTACGGCTAAGTCGAAAGCGTAACGTTGTTCAGGATGGTTGTGCGTGCGTGCGTGCGTGCGTGTGTGTGTGTGTGTGTGTGTGTGTGTGTGTGTGTGTGTGCTTGTGTTTATGCATTTGTGTGTGTGTGTGTTTGTTTAATAATGTCTACTTATCACATGCTATTTATCTGATGTATACGTGATTTATGCCGGTACTACGGAATGTTTAGCTGTCCATCTCTCCATCCATTGTCAGACGCCTTAATCCTGTAAGGGGTGGCCACAAAAAAATCGCCTTCATGTCTCCATGCCCCACACCATTTCACTGCCCTCTCCCCATCCAGCACCCCCCTTTCTCATATACCTCTCCACTCCATCCCTCCATCTCATCCTCGGCCTCCCCTTCCCTCTCCCCCCTCCACCTCTCACATGCACTCTCCTTGTTAGTCTCTCGCCCTTCATCCTCCCCACATGGCCAGACCACCTCAGTGTATTTCTCCTAACGCATTCTATCACATCCACACCACAACGCACCTTCACTTCCTCGTTTGTCAGTCTGTCTCTCCATGTAACTCCAGATATTCCTCTCAAGTAACCCATTTCTACTGCTCTCACTCTTGACTTGTGTCCCTCCAACAAGGTCCAAGCTTCACTTCCATACGTTAGAGTTGGTATCACAATATTATCATGCAGTAACTATAATGCAGAAATTTTTTTACTTCCATGCTTACTTCTCTATTTCTTATCACTGCTTCCAAACAACCAGCAACCTTTCTTCCTTGTTGTACCCTTTCAATTTCCTTATGGCCAAAATTATCACAAGTAGCCTCTCTCTCTCTCTCTCTCTCTCTCTCCTGTGTCTAGGAAGCTATTCTTGTACACTATTGTTATCGATTTCTCTTCTCTCTCTCTCTCTCTCTCTCTCTCTCTCTCTCAGTTTCTCTTCTTTGTTATCGTTCTTGTTCACACCCACTCAGTCTCATTTTTGCTCTAATCCACGTTTTGTGTGTGTGTGTGTGTGTGTGTGTGTGTGTGTGTGTGTGTGTGTGTATGTGTATGTGTGTGTGTGTGTGTGTGTGTGTGTATGTGTGTGTGTGTGTGTGTGTGTGTGTGTGTGAGAGAGAGAGAGAGAGAGAGAGAGAGAGGGAGGGAGAAAAAGAGAGAGAGAGACGAACACTAGAGCGAGTGAGAAAAAGAGTGAGATTGAGGGATGAACACCTGAGTGGAGATGAAAGAAGCTGATGACCGGAGAAAATGTAATGTGTGTGAGAGAGAGAGAGAGAGAGAGAGAGAGGAGGGGTGTGACAATAGAGACAGATGGACAGAGCAGGTGAATTGCACTTTACCCCCCCCCCCTCTCTCTCTCTCTCACATCAGGCCATTCTTCATACCTCTCTTGCTTTCTCTCTCCTGTCATTCAGCCCTTCCCTCCCTTCCTTCATCCTCTTTCCTACCTACTTCCCTCCCTCCTCCCTCTTTCTCCTCCCCCCCACCTTTTACTTCGCTTCATCTTCCTTTCTTTTCTCCCTGCTTTCCTTCCTTCCTTCCTCCCCTTTTTTCCTCTTTGTTTTTGTCTTCAGCCATACATTTATTCCTTCCCTCCTTTCTTCCTTCCTTCCCTCCCTCCTTCCTCTTCGTTCTCTTCCTTCTCCCCTTTCCTCCCCCAACCCCTTTCCTTCATCCCTTCTCCTTTCCCTTTCCTCCCTCCTGCACTTCCTCCTTCCTCGTATTCCACTTCCATATTTTGCACCTCTTTTCGCCCCATCTCCCTCCCTCCCATCTCCCCCCTTCTATTCTCCCCTCCCCCTCCCCACCCCCGCCTCCTCTCTTTTTACCCTCAGTATTTCCCCACTCAATCTCTCCTCCTAGATCCCCCTTAATCCCCTCCCCCTCCCCTCCTTCCCCTCCTCCTCTTCCTCTTCCTTCTTCCTCCGGCCATCCTTCATGTCATTTTTTCCTCTCATCTCTCCTTCCTCTCTCTCTCTCCCCCTTCGCATCTCTCTCTCTCTCTCTCTCTCTCTCTCTCTCTCCAGACGATTTCATTCAGCTGGAGGGGAGGAACGATGGAGGGAGGGAGGAGTTGGGGAGAAGGGAGGGGAGGGAGAGAAGGGATAGGAAGGGAGGAAGAGAAAGTTGGTGGACGTAGGGAGAGAGAGGGAACGTGTGTGTGTGTGTGTGTGTGTGTGTGTGTGTGTGTGTGTGTGTGTGTGTGTGTGTGTGTGTGTGTCATTTTCGCCTTTCACATTTTCTCACTGTTTTATTCAGTCTCGTTTATTTCTCTCTCTCTCTCTCTCTCTCTCTCTCTCTCTATTTCCGTACCCCTTTTTTCATTCGTTTTTTTTAATCGAGTTTCCATTAGTCTGGCCTTATTTTTCCCTCACGAAATTCTCCTGACCCGTTTTCTGTTTTCCGAAAGCATTCTGTTCTGAATGTGTAAATTGATTTTTAATTGGCTGTAAATTGGTGTAAGCATTTTAGAATTTGAGTTGATTTTCTTGGTATATGTATGTGTGTTTTATGATGTGTGTGTGTGTGTGTGTGTGTGTGTGTGTGTGTGTGTGTGTGTGTGTGTGTGTGTGTGTGTGATTCATGTTGGTAGGTAGGGAGGTAGGGCAGTAGGTTAATGTATTAGTAGGCTGATAGGTAGGTAGGTAGGTAAAAGTGGAGATAGGCAGCTAAGTGGGTAGATAGGTTGGTAGGTGGGTAGGTAATAATGTAGATAAACATAAGAAGACTGTGGATATAGATACAGATAGATAGATGAATAGATGGACATAAACAGGTAAGCAGAGGACCTGGAACACAGAAAATTTAGTTAATAAGCGACGCATGTAACACACACACACACACACACACACACACACACAGAAATGACGGATGTAAACAAAGAGAGCGTCACCCTCTCGCACATTCTCGCCAGATCTCGTCCTTCTTGTGATTCTCGCCAGCTGGATGCGAGGTAGAGCTTGGTGAAAAGTTGCATGGATGGATGGATTTTTAGACAGGTGGAGAGGTATTTGAGTAGCTAGATGGATTGATATGCAGTAGATTTATAGAAAGATAAGTAAAAAGCGAAAAAACGCGCAAGTTATCCCTAATCCGCAGGCCATCACGAAAATATAAGACCCTGCACGGATGTAAACAGTGGAAGCGTCACCGTCTCACGCATTCTCGCCAAATCTCGCTCTCCTCGTGATTCCCGCCAGCTGGACGCCTTTTGAAGCCTGGTGTTTATGATGATGGATGGTTGGAAGTTTGAGCGAATGAGTTTGTTTTTTGAGTTAATGGAGTGTTTTGTTGATGGTGTTTTGTGATGATAATGAGGCGGAGGTGGAGGGGAGGCGAGTTACGGTTTTAATATTTATGCATGTGTTTATGTATTATTATTATTATTATTATTACTATTATTATTATTGTTATTATTATTATTATTATTAGTTTCCATCTGCTACGTAGGTCGAGACTTTTGTTTTCGCTGGTATTATCATAATAATTGTCGCCTCAGAGTCTGGCAACTCTTCCAGGAGAACCGGAGACTGCGCAAGGAATCTGAAAGGCCCCGGTTATGTGTCCTGGCTTAAGCCGTTGCAGATAAAAAAATCTTTATATCCTCAATGGGGTGACGGTCATTGTAAGAACATTGAGCAGACACATGCGTCCTTCGACGCCTTTGTCTCCCTTGTTAATATTACACAAGAAGTTACCTTAGGGTCGTCAGATCTTGTTTATATTACACATATTTTACCACATAGCAAAGTTTTCTTATTGTGGCTGCACAAGAACAGTACGTAACTAATTACTATTATTCCGGTCTCATAGTCTCGCGACGATTCCATGAGAACTGGAGACTGTGCGAGGAGTCCAAAGGGCCCTGGTTATGTGTCCTGGCATGGGCCATTGCCGATAGGAAAAAAAATTGCAAATCTCCCCAGTGGGGTCAAGGTCACTAGGAAACAGTCGGTGGAGACTAGTGACTGTCTGTAGGACAGTTAGTTATTGTTTTGTTACTCGCTGAAAGACCTACTTCGGCGGCCTTGTCGCTCGATGTCAAAAGGCCAGAAATGAGTCATTACTAGGGAACTGGTGGCCCGATTGGACTGGAAATTGTTTTATTCTTTAACTTTCAGCATTGTAACGGTACCTTCCTTTAACAAAAATTGCACTGCGTTCTGTACTTTCGGCTGTGTTACTGTAACATCAGTACCCACGAAGACAGTGATCCGCCTAAAGGCCGCTGAGTAAAAGACCGGAAATGAGTCATAACTCGGGAACCGGTGGCCCGGATGGACTGCAAATTGTTTTTTCTTGCAAAGTAGAACATTTTAGCCGTTCCTTGCGTTAAGCAAAATTGCGCTACAGTGCACCGTTTTTGCTGTGTTACGGGCACAAACCAACAAACGAACATACCAACAAACAGACAGGAATCGGATCATTATAATTCAGATTACTTGTTTTTTTCGTCGTCGATGGTATTGAGGCATTATTATTATTATTATTATTATTATTGTTATTATTATTATTATTTACTACTACTACTACTACTACGACGACGACGACTATACTAGTACTGCTGGTAGTAGTAGTTGTAGTAGTAGCAGCAGTAGGGGCAAAATATAACTTGTCATTGTGGCTCCAGTGATCCACATAGCTAAGTAAGTCAGTGGCGTTGGCTGACAAAGAAAGTACGAAAAGAAAAGAAAAGAGAGTCCTAGCCACGAGAAGGTAAAAAATAACCATTGAAAAAAAATCCTGCAATACGATAAAGAAGTTCAGAGAAGTTCAGACATAACAATTACAAAAAAAATATAAAAGTGGAAAACTAAGGCGTTTCAGTGATATCTTAAGAAACAGATAAGATTTTTCCTTCCTTATAAATAGCGTGTGACGTCATCTGTTTACGTGAGCAATAGGAGGCGGGGAGTGAAAAATGACAGGTGGAGAGGAGGTGGAGGGAGGGATACCTTGGAGAAGTTTGCGAGGGAGGTGGAGGAGAGGAGAAGAGACTGAGAATGAGCTGGTGGGAGACGTGAGAGATTGCCAGATTGGTAATGAATGGGTGGAATGATAGATATATATATATATATATATATATATATATATATATATATATATATAGGTAGTATTATAAACAGCAACAGCCATTGCAAATCCACCGCTGAACAAAGGCCTACCCCGTCCTTCTGCACGAATTCCTTGACTGCGCCAATCTCTGCCACGTTTTGCCAGCAAACTTCTCTGTCTCATCTCCCCACGTCCAGTCTGGCCTTTTTCTGCTACTCTTGCAGTCTCTTGGAGTCCAGTCAGTCAGCCTCTTGCTCCATTGGTTAGCCCTTATTTTTGCTATATGACATGCCCACCTCCATTTTTGTTTTTTTATAATTGCAATAATGTCTTTGACTTAATCTGCTCTCTTACCTAAGTTGATCTTTTCCTGTCTCTTAAAGCTGTTCCCAGTATTGATCATTCCATCGCTCTCTGAGAACGGATTAGTTGATTTTCCATCGATTTTATTAGTTTTCAGGTCTCACAACTGTGCGTCATAGCTGCAATTGTGGATTCGTTATGTACTTTTCGTTTGATACATATTGGCGAGGTACTTTTCGTGGTTTATAATATATATATATATATATATATATATATATATATATATATACACAGCGAGAGAGAGAGAGAGTTTTAAATGTGGGTGTGGGTGTTGGTGTGAATGTAAGTACAGTTGTTAATGGAAAAGTTGGTGTGTGTGTGTGTGTGTGTGTGTGTGTGTGTGTGTGTGTTTTGTATTGGATGAGAGTTTGAATGTGTGTGTGTGTGTGTGTGTGTGTGTGTGTGTGTGAGAGAGAGAGAGAGAGAGAGAGAGAGAGAGAGAGAGAGAGAGCGGTAACTGAATTTGGTAGGAAGGTAGGGAAATAAATGCGACTGAGAAAGGGTGAGGGAGGGGTAGGGGAGGGGGAGAGGAGGTAACTGAATTAAGTAGGAGAGGGAAGAAGATGTAACCGAGAAAGGAGAGGGTAGGGGGAGGTGGAGGGGTAGGGGAAAGGGGAAGGGGAGGGAAAAGGAACGGGAAGAAGTAGTAGAGCCGCCTGGTTTTATCAGTGCCACCACGTGAAGGCGCAAGCAGCCGTAGAAGAAGTGAAAGAAGGGAGGGGAGAGGGAGTGAGGAGGGGAATTGAATAGGAAAAGAAGGCAGGAAGGAAGCTAAGAGAAGGAAAGGAAGGATTAAAGGAAGGAAGAAATGAGTTTAGAAGGAGAGAAAATGAATAAATGAATGAAGGAAGGAAGGAGGGGAAAGATGTGAATGAACAGACTAGGATGGAAGAAAACATGTAACCGAGAGAGAGAGAGAGAGAGAGAGCGGGATGGGGGGGGTATTTCACTGCACAGAAACTACCGTGTTTGGGGGGAAGGCCAGAATTAGAGTGAGAGCCAGCCACTTCACTCTGCCTCCTTTCTCACACGACATTCTCTCTCTCTCTCTCTCTCTCAAATTTTCCTGCTGTTTTTAAAGTTAGTCTCATTGCACTTTCATTTTCTTTCTTTTTTTTTTCTTTACGGTTGCGTCTTCATAATTTTCTCTCCAGCTCCTTCCTTCCTCCTTCCCTCCCCCCCCTCCTTCTCTCCCTTGCTTCTCTCCTCACCTTCCTTCGTCTCTACCTCGCTTCCCTCCTCCCCTCCCCCTCCTCCCTCCCTTCCATTCTCTTCTTGTGTCTCCGTCACACTCATCTTGACTTGTCTCCCCCTCCCCCTCCCTCCTTCTCTTTCCCCCTCCTCTCCTCCCTTCTCCATCTCCCCTCCCCTCCCCATACTCCCTTCCCCTCTCCCCTTTCTCCCCTCCCCTCCTTCTCCCTTACCCCTCTCACGTCTCTCCCTTGCACCTCTCTCTTCTCTCCCCGCCACCTCTCCCCCCCTCCGGTCTCTCCCCTTTGCTCCCCTCTCCACTCTCTCCCTCTCCCCCACCCTTTCGCCTTTCTGTTTCCCCCCCACCCTACCCCCCTCTCCTCCTCACTCCTAATTTCTCCCCCTCTCCCCTCTCTCTTTCCCCTCCCTTCCCACCCATTTTCCCCTCCCCTCTCCCTCCTACCCTTCCACCCCGTTTTTCTTAACTTTTCGCCCTCCTCCCCCGTCTCCCCTTCTCCTGTCCCCCTTCGATCTCTCCCCTTTACTCCTCCCTCTACCTCTCCCCCCTCCTTTCCTCCCCCTTCTTGTCTTCTCTCTCCCTTACTCTCATCTTCTCCCCCTCTTTCCTCTCCCATGCTTCTTTTCCTCCCTCTCTCTACTCCCCGTTCTTCCCCTCCTCTCCCCTCCTCCTCCTCTTCTTTTTTCTCCCTCTGTTTTCCTCCCCTGCTTCGCTCTCTTCCTCTCTTTTTACCTACTCTTTTTTTTCACTTGTTTTAAATCCATCTCCCTCCCTCTTCTCTCTTCTCTTCTTCTCTCTCTTTTCTTTCATCTCTGCTTTCCCTCTCTTTTCTCCCTCCCTCTCTTTTCTTACTCTTCTCTTTTTCCCTCTCTTTTCTTTACTCTTCTTTCTCCCTCTCTTTTCCCTCTCCCTCTCTTTTCTTACTCTTCTCTCTTTCCCTCTCTTTTCTTTCTCTGCTCTCTTCTTTCTCCCTCTCTTTTCCCTCTCCCTCTTTCTTCTTTCTCTTCTCTCTTTCCCTCTAGTTTCTCTCTCCTCTTTTCTTCATTATCTTCTCTTTTCCTTTTATTTTCTTCTCCAGTTCACCTTCTTTGCTTCACATTTTCTAGTATTCTCTCTCTCTCTCTCTCTCTCTCTCTCTCTCTCTCTCTCTCTCTCTCTCTCATTTCCCTCCTTTCCTCCCACCATTTTCTTACCCTCCCTCCTTCCTCCCCTCCCCTCCCCTCCCCTCCCCTCCCTCCCTCCCTCCCTCCCTCCCTCCCTCCCTCCCTCCCTCCATCTTCCTTTCTCTCCCTCTTAATTTTTCCTCCAATCTCTCCTTGTCGCCATTGTTTTTCCTTATCTCTCTCCCTATCTCTATCTTTCATCACCTCTCTCTCTCTCTCTCTCTCTCTCTCTCTCTCTCATTTATCATAATCCCTTATATACTCCGTTTCATTTTTCCTCCTAACTCTCTCCTCTCTTTCTCCTGCCTCTCTTTCTTCACTATGTCCTCCTCTTTCTTTCTCTCTTCCTCTTTTATCTCTCGCCGCGTACGTTTTTAATCACTCTCTTTTTGTCATCGTCCTCTCTTTTTCTCTCTCTTCATTTCCCAATTTTCTCTCCTTTCCTATTTCTGCCTCCCCCCCTATCACCAGAGAGAGAGAGAGAGAGAGAGAGACCCATCTGTATGCAGGTGTAGGTGTGAGAGTGGAAGTAAATGATGTGGATGCGAGTAGGAGAGAGAGAGAGAGAGAGAGAGAGAGAGTCAGTGTAAGACCTATCTCTATGCAGGTACCCCCTGGGGAGGAGGGGAGGGGGGAAAGACTACATCCCCAGTGGCCCTGCTTGTCGTAAGAGGCGACTAAAAGGGACTCTTTGTTTTCAATCTTTCTCTCCTTACTCTCCTCTGCTTCTCCTCTCTCTACACTTCTCATCACTACTCTCCTCTTCTGTCCACACTTCTCTTTTATGTCCACACTCTCTCTTTTATGTCCACACTTCTCTTTTCTGTCCACACCTCTTCTCTGTCCACACTTCTCTTCTGTCTTCTTCTCTTCTGCCCACACTTCTAAATGTTTCCGTGTTCCAGCCTTTATTTTCCCTGTACCCCTATCAGGTTGGACATTCGGTTTCACGGATTGGACCGTTTAAGGACATCCCACACCAACACTACACAACATCGACGTCAAAGCATCTTCAACATCACTACCACATCAACGTCAAGAACCACCACTCTACCTTCTCCCATTCTCCTGTCACCTTTCTCTCCCTTAGTGCCGTCCTTTTATTGCTTGGGGCTAAAATATTCAATCAAGTCAATCAGGCAGTCAGTCAGCCAGTCAATCCCTATCCTTCACCTGATCTAAAATCCCCCCCTCCCCCCCTACAATTTTTATTGATCCTCTGCCATGTCCTTCCTACTCCTTATTCTACTTTTAGCATATAATAGCATGCCGTGTGATTCTTGGTATCTGGTGCTTGGATTTCACTCACGCACTCGCTCACCCATTCACTCACTCACCCACTCACCCATTCACTCACTCACCCACTCACCCATTCACTCATTCACTTACTCTATGCATGTACCCCACGCCACGCCCGCTTCAGTGCACGGACAAGGTGACTTAAGTGAGTGTGTGTGGGTGTAAGAATATGGGTGGGATATGGATGTGGGTGTGACTGTAGGCGAGAATGTGGATGAGATGTGGGTTTGGGTGGAAGTGAGAATATGGTTTGGATGTGGATGTGGGTGAGGGTGTAGATGAATGGGAATGTGGGTGGGATGTGGGTGAGGGTGTAGGGGAGTGAGAATGTGGGTGGGATGTGGATGTGGGTGTGGGTGTAGGTGAGAATGTGGGTGGGATGTGGGTGAGGGTGTAGATGAGTGGGGATGTGGGTGAGGGTGTAGATGAGTGGGATGTGGGTGAGGGTGTAGGGGAGTGAGAATGTGGATGAGGGTGTAGGTGAAAATGTGGGTGAGATGTGGTGTGGCTGTAGGTAAGTGAGAATGTGGGTGGAATATGGGTGTGGGTGGGTCTTGGGATGAGTGTAGGTGTGGTTAGAGATATTTGTGTGGGTTTGTTAGTAGGATTCAGTATGATTTTGGGTGTAGAAGTGTGTGTGGGTGTGGGTGGGTGGGTGGGCCTTGGGGTACGGATAGAGAGTATTTTGTGGGCCTGTTAATGGAAATGAATGTAAGTGTGAGTGTCATAGTGGGTGTGGGTATGGGTGTGGTGGGTGTGGGTGTGGATCATTGTCGTAGCTATGGGGGGGGCTGACCCTTTCTCCCCCTTACTGGCCCCCTTTTTGAAGTTTCGGACTCTATACTATCTTCAATATTTTCTTCGGTGCCCTCAAAAAAAAAAAAAAAAATCTTGGCTCCCCTTTCTCCTCAGGTAAGAAAGCTCCCTAACACCTCTTTCATAGCGATTTATTTTTGCCTAGTGCCGATCCTTTTGTATGTTACTTATGCAGAGTATGACGATATTGGAAGGATTTATATATAGAACAGAGAATAGGACAGTAAGGCGGAACAAAATAAGTCGCTCAGGAAAAGGTGTTAGGGAGCTTCCTTAACTCTTTTTTTTTTCCTTTATTAATATTGTGTTTATTTTCTTCCAGGTCAGTTGTGGTCTTCCGTTCTCGTACTGAAGCGGTTGTAAGTATAAGATCGCGTTATATATATTCATGTATTTGTGTATATTATGTGTGTATGTGTATTTGTATGTGTGTATGTATATCTGTTTATCGCACAAGTATTTTTTATTTTATTTTATGGATAGTGGTGTTGTGACTGTGGGTGTTTTGTGGGTGGAGGGAAGCAGTTGGGTGTGGATGTGGGTGGGGGTGAATTTGAGTGGGTGTGGGTGCAGTTGGGGTGCTTGTGTATGTGTGTGTGTGTGTTTACGACTCAGATTGTACCCTGCGCGCGCGAGTGTGAGTGTGTGTGTGTGTGTGTGTGTGTGTGTGTGTGTGTGTGTGTGTGTGTGTGTGCGTGCGTGTGAGGAGCATAACTGGGCGTGTGTGTGCGTACGTGTGCGCGTCTCGGCGTGTAGGTCAATGTACTGTTTCTGTGTGGGTCAGCTGGGGAGAGAGAGAGAGAGAGAGAGAGAGAGAGAGAGAGAGAGAAATGAACGGTATATGAGTGTTCGTTTATGTACTGTATGTATGTATGTATGTATAAATATGTACGTGAATGTATATGTGTACGTGTGCGTGTGTGCGTGAGAGGTAACCACATGTGTACTCAAGTAATGACAGGGCCAACTAAATAAGAATGTGGAGCTACACAGAAATCTCACACGCCAAACTCTTCTGGCGTCTTCCTGAGTATTTTCGATTTGTTTTCACCCAATGGAACTGGGAATAAATTAGAACAGGTAGAAATAAATTAGTTCAAGTGATAAATGATGGAGTAAACAGCACAGGTGAAAATGCAACACAGGTGAGAATACTTTAATTGAGTCAGGAGGAAAAAAAATTATAAACCCAGGTGAGAATTTAGTAGATCAGGTAAAATAAATTAGTCCAGGTGGGAATAAATTACGGAATAAATCATCTCAGGTAAATATATAATACAGGTGAGCATAAATGAACCGGGGGAGAATAGGGTATTAATTCAGGTGAGAGTAAATTAACAGGTGAGAATATCCAGGTGTGTTGAGGGAGTGTGTACAGGTTAATTAAGTAAAGGCAGGTGTCGCTAGGTAATGAAGAAATAACCAGGGTAACGAGTAGGTAACCAGGTAACAGGGCGTGACCAGATGTTACGCGGTAATGAGCAACTGTGTATAGGTAATGGTAGGATTAATCAGGTAACGGAGAAGTAACGGAGGTAACAGGTAACAGCTCAAGTAACTAAGTAGCAGGAAAAGTAGGCAGGTAACAGGGCGTGGCCGGAAGTACCGCAGTAACAGTAAGGTAACGAGCAATTGCAAGGAAGAGTTAACGGAAAAGATAGGTACTTAAAGATTGCCAGTACACCTAAGAAATGCAGAATGATCTTTAATAATGATAATGATAATAATAATAATAACTAGAGGGGCACCCAGTGAAGCGCATCTCTGACAAGGGCACCGTAATTCTCAAACCACCCCTCATAATGGGTTAGGTTTTCACGCCATTGATTAGGGTTTATCAGAAAGTGTTTTCAGGATCCAGAATCTGTAATACAATCCTGATCGGTCCCAAAATTTAATCGATTGTTCTCTGGGACATAGGCTGTCTACCCACCAAATTTGGTCCAAATCTCTCTCTTAGTTTTTGAGACAAACAAACTGGGAGACAAACAAACAAACAAAGGTGAAAACTTACTCTCCTTGCCGGAGAGAATAAACAATAGCATAATTTGATAAACTCTACGGAAACATGTTGCCACATTTCACTGAATAAGTGTGTTTATGTGAAATAATATTTTAGTAATAATAATCATGAAGGAAGAGAGAGAGAGAGAGAGAGGAACGAAATTGAGGAAGTGAAATATGATCTCCACTAGACTTAATACCGGTATACAAACAGGTAATAGCAGAGTATTCAAGCAACTACAGAAGTATAAAGTAACGGGAAGAGGGAAAGTAACAGTATTAGTAGCAGTGGAAGTATGAAGGTAACACGATAGAGGATAGTCAGAGTGAAGTAGAGAATTTAGCAGAAGATATGGCTTGGTAACTTCGAGAATAATCAAGTAACAGTAACAGGTAACAACAGAAATGCCCAGGTAACAGAGAGTAACCAGGCAACGGGAGGGTTTGTAGGACAGGTAGGCTAACAGAAGATTAAGTAACAGTAGAATGACCAGGTAACAGAAGGAGTAACCAGGTAACAGGTGAAGAGAAGGGCGTGTGCTTGGGTGTGTGGGGGAGGCAGAGGTGTGTGTGTGTGTGTGTGTGTGTGTGTGTGTGTGTGTGTGACAGAGAGAGAGAGAGAGAGAGAGAGAGAGAGGTTGCACAAAGGCAGGGAAGGGAGGAGGGTTGGGAGCGGCCTGGTCGGAGCGAAGGTAGTGCGCAAGTTGGGTGTGGGCGGGGAGGGAAGAGAGGGCGTGTCGCTTCCCTCTCCCTCTCTCTCTCTCTCAACCTCCGTGCCTCCCTCCCTCCCTCCCCCTCGCTCACTCACTCACTTTCACTCGCTCCCCAGATCCAGTCGAACACCAACCCCTCCTGAGAGAGATAGAAAGAGAGAGAAATAAGTGACAGGTGTTGGTGTGTCGAGAGGGGTGTGGACGATAAGGGAAAATACAGGTGAAAATTCGTGCATCAAGCGTTCTACACAAGACCAAGCTTTCCCCGTCTCGGCCCGGCCCCCCCACACACACGGCCACACCCTCCTCTTTCAGGTGAGAGAGAGAGTGAGCGAGAGAGAGAGAGAGAGAGAGAGAGCGTTTTCGACCAACACCGAGTCAGCGCCGGACCATAGTGGGTGAGAGACTGGTCCTTGTTTCGTCGGCTCTCGCTCTCCTCTCCCTCCCTCCATCCATCCATCGCTCGTCTAAAGCTTCCCCTTGGGCCCTCTCTCTATGCAAGACTAAACTGAGAAAGGTAAGAGGTGCAAGATTCTACCCCCCCCCCCCTTGTGTTTCGTAAGACATGAAAGACTCCTGTGGTTCATTAAGAGTTGAAATAGTTCCTGTCGTGTTTCGCGCCGCCTCGTTTGTAAGACTTGATGGAAAGACCCCCTCTGTTTCAAAGTCCCTCGCTTCTAAGACTCAAGGCAGAAGACTAAACTAAGAGATCTAAGATTTGCCAGGAAGATCCACGTATTTCGTTGTGTCTATCTTGAATATTTAGCTCAGTGCGATAGTGTTGTTGATGTTCGCTAGTTCGTTGTTGTTGTAATGCACGTTAGCTTGCGGAGTTCAGGTTCCTTGTGTATTGCGTTGCGGAATGTGGAACAGCGTTCTTTGTAAATGTTTGTGAGAGGATTTACAATTTATAACTCTTGGTATTCGTTTTGTTAACTTGCTTGATTTTACCACATTAACACATACACAAACAAACGCACGCTGTCTGCCTCTCTCTCTCCCTCGTTTCGTAGCTTTCAACTAACTAGATTCTCCACCCATACACACAAACACACACACATGCAAGACATACAGATTTCCCCATTCCATCATCCACACACACACACACACACACACACACACACACACACACACACACACACACACACACACACACACACACACACACACACACACACACACACACACACACACACCACGAGAAACCAAAATTTTGCCCCGATTCAGCAAGGGGCTGCGATTTGGCCAACTGGGAATGGAAGAAAAATGCGTTGGAGTCCCAGTGCCGGAGGAAGGCAGGGCAGGGAGGGATGGAGGAAAGGAGGAAAGGATGGAGGAAAAGTTGGAGGGAAGGAGGGAAAGTAAGAAGGAGGGTAAATAGAATGATTGAGAAAAGGGGGGGATGATGCAGGGAAGGTAGGAAGGCCCGAGAGGATGGAAGGAAAGTAGGAGGGATGGAGGAAAGACAGGGTAGGATGGAGGGAGGACAAAGTAGGATGGAGGAAAGATGAGGAAGGATGGAGGGAAAGTAGGAAGGAAGATAGGGAAGGATGGAGGGAAAACAAAGAAGGATGGAGAGAAGACAGAAATGGATGGAAGTCGTTGCAGATATTGTGGACTGCAGGCTGAAGTTGCCCTGATCCAGCAATCCACCATCGTCCTTTTGGGGGATAGGGGAGTGAGTGAGAGGCCTCTTTATAACCGGGCAGTGGGTATATCGGTGCCACCACGTGAAGGCGTCAAAGAATAAACTCGCAACAGACGCTTTAAGGTGTCAGGTCTCGAAATAAGGCGTCCGTAGTTCAGTTCAGGGATAGATATTTCCGTACATTTAAAGGTAGATGACTAGCTTACTACCCTGGTGGCATTACGTGATTTAGGAGCATCCAGGCGCCTCTCTGGGAATCGAACCTCTACGTGATTGACTCTGACCTGGACGCTGTAACCTGTGGGGGATTTATTTAGCTTGACTCCAGACAATTTTATACAGGTGAGAGAAACCTTAAATTGCGTCTATCCTCAGGTGGGAAAGAGGTTAGGATAGGTGGTGGTGGTGGTGGTGGTGGTGGTGGCAGCAGCGATGATGATTGATGATGGCGGCGGTGGTGGTGGTGATGGCGATGATAACGATGATGATAATGATGACGATAGTGATGGTGATCATGATGGTAATACTGATGATGATGACGATGGTTGTGGTGATAATGATGGTAATAATGACGACGATGGCGGTGGTGTTGGTGGTAGCGATGGCGATGATAAAGATGTCGATGGTTGTGTTTGCGATGACTGTAATAACGATAATAATAATAACAATAGTGATGATGATAATGATGATGATGATAGCAGCAGTCTTTATCAGTGGAGGGGAATGGGATCACTATCTATCAGGACTTACGAGAAATATTTAAAACAGACGATTTCCCTTTCCTGAGCTCAATCGTATCAGTAGGAGGGTTGATAAAAGCGTCCATACCTCCCAGATCACTACATGCCAGAGCTGGACCGTGCAACAAGTGAGAGAGAGAGAGAGAAAGTGAGAGAGAGACACACACACAGAGCCACGCAACAGGATGGCCGTATACCACACACACACACACACACACACACACACACACACACACACACACACACACGAAAACCATCCCTTCTTTCCCTTTATTGGTCTTCCCCTTTCCTCTCGTAGCTCGGGAAAGGGAAGGGGAAGTGTGTGTGTGTTTGTGTGTGCATTTAAAACGCAGCAAGTCAAAAACAAAGGCTCGCTAATGGATGCAAGTACACACACACACACACACACACACACACACACACACACACACACACACACACACACACACACACACACACACACACACACACACACACACACACACACACACACACACACACACACACACACACACACACACACACCAGAGCCCTCCCGTCATTCCCCTCTTTCTCCCCTTCTCGACCCCATATACCCCTCGGCGACTTGCAGAAGGAAAAGGGGAAAGTGTGTGTGTGTGTGTGTGTGTGTGTGTGCAAGTAGGAAAAAAACACAAGCGTCCCTTACTTTGCTGCGAGGAACAGAGGGATAGGTAGCGTTGGTTTGTCATTGATTTTGAGTGGAGAGCGCACACAGGTATCAAGGCGGCGCAGCGGAGGGCCTCTTTGTTCACGGATGTTCCATAGACTCGCTGTGGATGTGGAGATGCGGAATGTGGTAGACTTAGAGGGGTGGAATAGATAGGAATGATGTGGAGGTGTTGAGTGTGGAAGACTTAGAGAGGTGGAATAGGTAGGGGTGATGTGGAGGCGTAGGATGGTGGAAGACGTAGAGAGGCTGTGGAAGTATTCAGTGTGGAAGACGTAGAGGGTGGAATAGGTAGGGGTAATGTGGAAGTGTTGAATGTGGAAGACGTAGACGGGTGGAATTGACAGCGGTGATGTGCAGGCGTAGGATGTGGAAGACGTAGAGGGATGGAAGAAGCAGGGATAATGTGGAAGTGGTGAGTGTGGAGGACGTAACGTAGAGGGAGGAGGATATCTATGTGAGTCGAATTTTTTGTATAATCCTTGAACTGGGCAAAGGAGTCTCGAGTTAGTCTTGAAATTCTTACGGTCTTTACTTCGAGACTACAAGAATAAATAATACAGTGAAGTGTAGTAACTGTAGGGATGTTTAGGTAGATCTCTGAGTGTTGGGAAAATATGCGAGGGTGAAATCTTTGTTTATTTTAAGACACAGGGTTGAGGAATGTTTTGGACGTAAGAATGAGAAGTAAGATGTTTGGTCAGGGTGTTCTGTGTGGATGTGGAGATTTGGGGATGTGGAATGTGGAAGATGTGGGAGTGGATGTTGCATGGGGTGTCCCAGAGTTTTTGTGTGAGTAAAGAAGCGGGTAGAAGAGAGAGATTTTGTTTATGATTCTGTTGCATGTTTTTCCATGAATTAGGAAGTTTGTGAAAGAAATAAGAAGGCGGAAGTTGGACCCAAAAAATGCAAAGAAATCGACTTTATTGTTCATGTCGAAAAGGGAAAATAATTATCTTTTCTTTTTTCGTTGTAGTTTTTATTCTAACACTTACGAAATTGGTTGAGAAATTGCACTTACGAAATTGGTAGAGAAATAGGGGCGCAATAGGGACCGTAACATACCGAAGATACGAAATTTTTGAAGTCGAAAAATGGAAAAATAATTGTCTTCTCGTTTTTCGTGAGTTTTTTATTCAGAGACTTGTGAAATTTTGGGAGCGACATGTGAGAGGTGTTGCGGAAATTTTTTATACTTCTCTGTCGGCAGGAAAACGCAAGAAATCGTAAGTGTCTTTCCGATCGTACTGGTGAGGAGTGTTTCAGCCGGGAAATAGAGAGGAGAGGGAGTGTCGGAAAATAAAATAGGAAAGTAAGTGTCGGAAAACAGAGGAAAGATAGTGTCGGAAAACAGAGAGGAGAGAGAGTGTTGGAAAAGCAGAGAGGAGAGAGTGACGGAAAATTGAGAGGAGAATATCGGAAAGTAGAAAGAGAGAGAGAGAGAGAGTCGGAAAGCAGAGAGGAGAGAGGGTGTCGGAAAATTGAGAGGTGAGAGAACGTCGGAAAGTAGAGAGGAAAGTGTCGAAAAACTGAGAGGAAAGAGTGTTGGAAAATTGAGGAGAGTGTTGTCGATGTTGTAAATTATTTGATGTGGATGTGGAGATTGTGTGTGTGTGTGTAGTTGATGTGGAGGTAGGTGTATTTGATGTGGATGTGGAGATGTATGTATTTGATGTGGATGTGGAGATGTATGTATTTGATGTGGATGTGGAGATGTATGTATTTGATGTGGATGTGGAGATGTATGTATTTGATGTGGATGTGGAGATGTATGTATTTGATGTGGATGTGGAGATGTATGTATTTGATGTGGATGTGGAGATGTATGTATTTGATGTGGATGTGGAGATGTATGTATTTGATGTGGATGTGGAGATGTATGTATTTGATGTGGATGTAAAGATGTGTATTTTTTATATGGATGTGGAGCTGTGTGTACGTGAGAGGTGGAGGATGAAGAGGAATGAAAAATGCATGAGTTTAAATTTTCTTTTTTCCATTTTTTCAATATATATAAATTTGAAGTAGAGTAAAGGAATGTGTCTTAAAATCGCCTTGGTTTTTAGAATAGAACGTTGGATGTTGGTCAGAGAAAGAGGGAAGTGAGATAGATAGATAGATAGGTAGATAGATAGATAAGGGAGTTGGAGTCTTTGCATATGTGGCTTTGAGGGGTTGAGATATATTTTAATCGTAACACAAAAATTTAAGTTTTCATTTTTGCTGCATGATATATTTGGGATGCGATATTTGCAGACGTTAAAAAAATATATATATGGAATGAAATAGAAATGCGAGTGGGTCGAAAATTTATGTCTCAGTGGAGTAAATGAGATATATATATTTTTTTTTTCAGATTTTGGTTATAATTTTGCCGAGAAACTTCCAAAATTGGGGCGTTAAATTGACAAGTTACTGAATTTCCGTTTTGGCTGTGAAAACTCTGCATGGCAAAGGTGTCAGAAAGTTCATATATTATTTTTTAAAACCCCGAATTGCAAAGGTGTAAAAAAAAAATTCATATATATTTTTAAAACCCCGATTTGCAAAGATGTCAAGAATTTTTATACTTTATTTTTTAAAGGGGGGAACCAAAGGGACGATGATTGCCATGAGAATTACTGTGGTTTTTATTTTATTATTATTATTTTCTCTGGGTAGCGGGGGTGTAAAATGGGGACGTGAAAAAAAAAAAAATGATAAAAGAACTAGGAATCATTATTTTGTGTCTGTCAGAAATTTTGGAGGGAAAGAACGAAAATTTTTGAAAGGAATCTGTTGTCCTAGAAACTTGTGAGACTTAGGCGTGAAATAGAAAAATATTAGAATTTTGTTTTGCCGGTAAGGATTCTAGATGCAAGTGGTTACGAAGTTTGTGTGTGTGTGTGTTTTCAGAACGTGGGGTTGAGGGATGTTGTATGAGTGTGATACAGAAGGATTCTCTCTCTCTCTCTCTCTCTCTCTCTCTCTCTCAGGTATATACAAAACTAAAAAGCATGAAATATGAAAATTGAAGAAGGTGGAAACAGAAAAAAAGTCGAGAATTTGACATAACAAAAATTGGATCAAAGGAATTATTTTTTGAGTTATGCAGTTTATACTATTTTTAATTTTTGAGATTATTTGGAAATTGAGGGAGCGATATATTGGAGTTTTAAAGAAAATTGTGATATGCTTACTGAGGGCAGGAAAATGACAGGGGCGTCGATTTTTGAGAGAGAGAGAGAGAGAGAGAATTATTTTGAGTGCCTCATATAGTTTTTGTGGATGTGAAAAAATTTGGGAAGCTACCCTCTGATGGTCAAAAATAAAATCGGCATATGGAAGGCAGGCCCAAAATTTTTAGTGAATATATAATGGAGAAAAAAATTATAGAGACTTTTATGCCATCTGTAATCCTAAAAACCAAGGAGATTGATTTATTTTATTTTATTTTGCAAAACGTGGAAAAAAGCAATTCGTCTCTCTCTACCGCAAACCACAATTCCACGTTCACCTTAACTTGGTTCTGATTTTCGTCCCTTTGCATCAGATTTTCGTCCTTTTGCCTCTGATTTTCGTCCTTTTGCCTCTGATTTTCGTCCTTCTGCCTCTGATTTTCGTCCTTTTGCCTCTGATTTTCGTCCTTTTGCCTCTGATTTTCGTCCTTTTTCCCCTGATTTTCGTCCTTTTGCCCCTGATTTTCGTCCTTTACTCCCCTGATTTTTCCTTTTCCCCAATTTTTTCGTCCCTTTTCCCCAATTTTTTTCCTTTTTCCACAGACCTTTGCCCATTTTTCCCCCTGATTTTCTTCCTTTCCCTCCAGATTTTTTGCATTTTTCCCCAGATATTTTCCCTTTGCCTCATATTATTTTCCTTTCCCCAGATGCTTTCCTTTTTTCCACAGTTTTTTTTTCCCTATTTCCAGTTTTTTCTCTTCACAGATTTTTGTCTTCCTTCTTTCCTAGATTGTTTCCTTTTCTCCTCAGATTTCCGTCCCTTTGTCTCCTGATTTTCGTCTGTTATTTTCACGTGGCTCAGTGGCAGGGTTAGACAGTGCTGCGGCTCTGCGTCCCCTCCGTGGCACTTCTTCGTGACTAGCATGTTTTGGTGTTGGTCTCTTACAACGATACGAAGGAAAAAAGTCAGATTTGTTCCATCGTCTTGTTTCCAGAATGGTTGTCGAAATTTGGGGGGCTCCTCCGAAAGTGTTGGATCCGTAACACCTTTTTATAAGCGATTTATATTCCGGAGATAGAGATTGAGAGAGAGAGAGAGAGAGAGAGAGAGACCCAAGTTGCATCAGTAGCCCAGAGGAGGACGTTGAGGTGTAATACTGAAGATAAATCGGTCAGGCACAGGCGTCGCGGAAAGCCCAAGCCACCCGTAGGAGAACCATTGGTATTGTGGACTTGAAATATTGGATTTTGGGGAAGGGGAGGGGGGACGAAATTTTTGAGATATCTAAAATGGTGACGTGTTTATTATTATTATTATTATTATTATTATTATTACTACTACTACTACTACTACGACTACTGCTACTACTACTACTACTACTACAACAACAACTACTACTACAACAACTACTACTGCTGCTACTACTACTATTGTTATTATTATTATTATTATTATTTTGTCTGTGTATGTGGACTACTTATTTCGACTTTAGGGGAGACTTTTCGGACTAGAGGTCAGCAAAATAGTCACGAAGAAGTGCTCCGAATTTCAGCTATAGGGGGAAATTCTGAAGTAAAGAGTGAAGACGAAATAGGCCTGTTTCTCTCTCTCTCTCTCTCTCTAGCTATTTTTTCATGTTGTTTAGCATTAAAATTTGGAACTAATATCAAAATTAAAAAACTTCAGAGGTCAGAAAAATAGTCACGAAGAAGTGGTTGAAATTTCGGTATCAGGGAAATATTCTGATGTCAGTATGAAGATGAAATTTGTATCCTCTTCTTATTATTATGATGATGATGATGATGATGAATATTATGATTATTATTATGATGATTATTATTATTATTATTTTATTATGATTATTATTATTATTTTATTATGAGTATTATTATTATTATTATTATTGTTATTATTAGTAGTATTAGTAATATAGTTGTTGTTATTATTATTATTATTATTATTTATTATTATTATTATTATTATTATTATTATTATTATTATTACTTTACTTTAACTTGGCGTAAAATGAGCATCTCGGCGAGAAAATAACACTGGGGTGTGTTGCTAGTCACGAAGAAGTGTTATGGAAGGGATATAGATCCACTGTGTTGCAAGTCACGAAGAAGTGCTATGGAAGGGATAAAGAACGGCTGTGTTGCTAGTCACGAAGAAGTGCTATGGACGGGATAAAGAACGGTTGTGTTGCTAGTAACGAAGAAGTGCTGTGGAAGAAATGTATACTGTAGAGCGGCTGTGTTGCTACTCACGAAGAAGTACTGTGGAAGAGATGTATAGAGTCGCTGTGCTGCTAGTCACGAAGAAGTACTATGGAAGGAGTATAGAGTGGCTGTGTTGCTAGTCACGAAGAAGTGCTATGGAAGGGATATGAGTCGCTGTGTTGTTAGTCACGAAGAAGTGCTGTGGAAGTGCCACTGTGTTGCTAGTCACGAAGAAGCGCTATGAAAGGGATATAAGAGGCGCTGTGTTGCTGGTCACGAAGAAGTGCTGTGAAAGGGATATATAGAGAACCACTTGCATGTCACGAAGAAGTGCTGTGGAAGGGGTAAAGAGTCGCTGTGTTGCTAGTCACGAAGCAGTGCTATGAAGGGGATATAGAGCCACTTGCCAGTCACGAAGAAGAGCTGTGGGAAATTAGGTACCAAAAAACGAAAACTTCTGCATATATATTTTTGGTCCCAGATTTTCGTCCCTTTTCAGTGTATTTCACGTGGCTCAGTGGCAGCAGACGGTACCGTGACTCCATAATTCCCATAGCACTTCTTCGTGACTAGCATTATATTGTGGTGGTAAACTTTAGGCTAAATGAAAATAGTGACTCCATAATTCCCATAGCACTTCTTCGTGACTAGTATTATATTCCAGTGTTGATTTTTAGGTCAGATGAAAATAGCGTAGTTAAAGTGAAAGAGGTATAGTTGCCGACCGCGCCCTGACGTTGGAGCACTTCTTCGTGACTAGCATTATATTCTTGTGTTAATCATCAGGCCAAGTAAAAGTAGCATACTTAAATAAGATATAATTCCCTACCGCGATGTGTAATAGGACAGCACTTCTTCGTGACTAGCACTGTATTAATCATTAGGTCACGTAAAGATAGCATGCTTAGATATAATTTCCCGACCGCGCATTGTAATATGACAGCACTTCTTCGTGACTATCTATTGTTTCCGACCGTGCTCTGTGATGTGGGACGCAATCCGTGTATTAAACAAATAAGCTGCTCCCTAACACCTTTTCCCAAGCGATTTATTTTGCTTCTTCCACCTTACTATCCTCTTCTGTGTTGCACGAATCCTTGCGGTATCGCCATACTCTGCTTAGGTAACATACAGAAGGATGTCAGCCAGACCCATCCAAAAATAAATCGTTAAGGAAAAGACGTTAGGGAACTTCTTGAACCGACGAGAAATTGAATCTTAGGTCCGTATTGTCGTCGGTAGTTGAAGCTCCCTAACACATTTTCCTAAGCGATTTATTTTGTTTATTACACTACTCTGTCCTATTCTGTTACATAAATCCTTCCATTATCGCCATACTCTGCATATTTAGCCTAGTGTACAAAATAAATTGCTAAGGAAGAGGTGTTAGGGAGCTTTTTTTTTTTTTTTTTTTTTTTCCGGTTAAGGAAGCTCCTTAACATCTCTTCCTTAGCGATTTATTTTTTGGATAAGGCTGGTTAATATCCTTTTGTACATTATTATGCAGAGTGTGGCGATATTGGAAGGATTTATGTAATACAGCAGAGAAGCAAAATAAATCGCTTAGGAAAAGGTGTTAGGGAGTTTCCTTAACAGACAAAATTACCGGCCAAGCTTAACCTCATCACTACGAGAAATCTTGCCTCAGTTAAAATAAATCGCTTAGGGAAAGGTGTTAGGGAGTTTCCTGCAAGAATAATTAACCCCCCTTTCGCCTAAGCTAATTAAAGAAGTCTGTTGGTCATACTTGCCCTCTATGCGTGACGAATTTCTTTTTTTGATTTATTCTTAATATTTCCAGACAGTTTTATGTACGCTACGGATGTGTTATTAAATTCAGAATAAAATCTCCAGGTGCTAATCACAACAAAATTTGAAAACACGCGAATAAAAGCGAGAAAAAGTAAAAAAAAAAAAAAGAAAAAGAAAAAGAAAGAAAGAAAAGGAAACGATTAAAAGCGAAAAAATAAATAAAAGGAAAGAAAAAGAAACTAGATTTTTTTTTTTTTCTGTCCTGTTTGCACTTTTTCGTCCTGTTTGGGTCTGCAGGCTTTGAATATGCAAACACCCACACGCCCATGAACACAGTTTTAACCGAACCGAATTGAAAAACGGATGAAGTAGAATGGACACTGTTCACTTCTCTCCGTCAGTATTTTCGTGTAATTGTGGCAGTATGTTCTCAATAATAATAATAATAATAATAACTAGAACGTGGTAAAATTATGCAAGGACAATTTTGATGAAGTAAAACATCCCACAACCATTGCCATCTGGAAGTCGAGCTATAAAGGGACCTTGATGTTAAGGTCACCGATCTGGTGCATGTCACCTTAGGTCATCAAGGTGTATAAGTCCTCCAGGTGTGGTGGCTCTAGCTTTATTCTTTCATATAAAATCAGGTGACTTTCTATCTTCCGGAGTAGTTCAAAATTTTGGACCATGGGCGATCTCAGTGTATTATGATCCGATCTGGACCATATTAAGCACTGCATTCTGGCCACGTCCCAGGTATATGCCATATCAATTTCAGTCCTCAGGCTTAAGTGGTTCGGGAGCTTCAGAATCATTACTTTGTTTTGGATCCTGTCGGGGATGCGATAGTCGAATCAGGATGATATTTGGTCAGGTGAAGCTGCCAGCCAGTACTGTTGTATGGCAAAGAACGAAGGCAGTAGCTTAAACAGTATGCGAATGGCAGTGATTTAGGTCTTCCCTAACATAATAATAACATTGAGAAACACAAGAAAACTTCCCACCGGGATATGGAAACTTTTAATAGTAGTAGTAGTAGTAATATATTAATAATAATAATAATAATAATAATAACAATAATAACTCATTATCAAGAAACCCTTGTACAACAGACCGTAACAAATATCAGTAAGCGCTTTGTTTCCTTTTGTTCTTCTCTCTTTTCACCAGAACAATCGAACGAAAGAACAGAACACACTCTATTCATCGTCCTACGCCAGAGCTGCGTCAATATACGCAGAGATACGCAAGCGGTGTGTGTGTGTGTGTGTGTGTGTGTGTGTGTGTGTGTGTGTGTGTGTGTGTGTGTGTGTGTGTGATAATGGTTTCTCTCGTTCGATAGTGATTTCTCTCTCTCTCGCTCTCTCTCTCTCTCTCTCACACACACACACACACACACACACACACTAATCTTCACCCCCTTTCTCTCTGTCTCTGATCTCTCCCTCCCCCCCTCTCTCTCACTTTCACACTCTCTCTAATCCCCCCTCTCTCTAACGTCATCTGTTCCAACACTCCATCCTTTGTGTGCCTCATTTGGATAAAGCAGAAATTACCCCCAATACGCCAATTTGCATAGTATTTTTGGGTTCATTGTGATAAGCACCGCGCGAATAATTTGGCGTGGTTGAGTGCGGTGGGTGCAAGGGAGACTGTGGAGGTGGTGATGATGATGATGGGTGGTGGTGGTGGTTGATGGTGTGGCCTGGTGGTGATGTGATGTGATGTGGTGTGGTGGTTTTGGTGGCGGTGGTGGTGTGGTTTGGTGTGGTGGTTTTGGTGGTGGTGGTGGTGTGGTTTGGTGTGGTGTGGTGTGATGATGAGGGATGGATGTGGTGGTGGTGATGGTGTGGTGTGGTGTGATAATAATGATGATGCCGCTGGTGGTGTGTTGTGGTGTGGCGTGGTCTGGTGATGATGATGATGATGCTGATGATGGCGGCGAAGATGATGATGAAGATGAAGATGATGATAAAAATAATGACGAAGATGATAGTAATGAAAAATGGACAACTAAAGAGAAATGAGAACTGAAAAAAAAATAACATTACCACACCACATTATTTTTTTATATACATAGTTTTTGGCATTGACGTCGTGTTTTTCGGAAATTGGACAGACTCAAAAATTGTTTCATATTTACAGATCTGTCCGTATTTATTTTTTGGACGGGAAATTGCGAAAAACAGACGATAAAATTTGGAACGGAAGTGGGTTAAACTTTTGTGTCACGTCTCATTCATTTGGATTGGGAGAGAGAGAAAGAGAGAGAGAGAGAGAGACACTGGGGAAGGGAAAATGTAGATCTTGTGAAATGGAAATGTGTTAGAGATAGATAAGTAAATAGAGAGAGAGAGAGAGAGAGAGAGAGAGAGAGAGAGCAGAGTGGGGGGGGGGTCTGGCATTGATACGGCCCACCAATCTTCATATAACGATTGATTGTGATTTCCTACCCAATCCTTCCTAACCACACTCTCCCTCAAAACTTCACACAGCCATCGACAATCCATACCACCCCAATGAACCTCTTCCTCTTCCTCCTCTTCTTCCTCTTCCTCCTCCCAGGCCTGTGTATGGAGAGAGAGAGAGAGAGAGAGAGAGTTAATTTTACAAGGCGAAAGGTGATCAGGTGAATTAAATCGTTGGGTGCTATGAACAAATTCGCACACACACACACACACACACACACACACACACACACACACACACACACACACACACACACACACACACACAAGTTATGGTTTTATGAGTGTGTGAGGCTGCTGTGGAGGGGTCGGTTCGCTTTTTACGAGACGTACCCACAATACCTGCTCATAAATTAGTTTGGAATGATGTTCCTTGCCTTCACGATTCTCTTATCTTTACTCCTAATTACACGTCAACACTACAGATACACGTATACTTTATATCTAATGGTTCTTTGCTTATAAGTACACCTACACTTCATCATTTGCCTCATCGTATGTACACTAACTTACTGGACGCTCCCCAACACCTCTTCCTCAGCGATTTATTTTTGGATATGGTCGGGTAATATCCTCGTGTACGTTATCTTGGCACACGAATATTAAACATTTCTTTTGTCCTATATACACTAACTTACTGGACGCTCCCTAACACCTCTTCCTTAGCGATTTATTTTTGGATATGCTTGGGTAATATTCTTTTGTACGTTATCTATGCTGAGGAGGGTGATATAGGAAGGATTTGTGTACCATAGAGGAGGACAGTAAGGTGTGATAGGCAGAATAAATCGCTTGGGAAAAGGTGTTAGGGAAGTTCCATACTCGACAAGAATAAGGGCATTTATATTAACATTTTTTTTCTCATATAAACACTTACATCTATATCTAACATCCCTTTGCTCATATATACTAAGACTTACACAGTATATATAGAGAGGGAGAGAGATGAATAGAGAGGGAGGTAGGTAGATAGAGAGGGAGATAGATAGATAGATAGAGATAGATAGATAGATAGGAAGGACGATAGGTAGATGGAGAGGGGAAGAGATATATAATGTGTAAGTGTTATTGGTTGCACGTGCAGCTCACATCTCTCTTTGTTTTTCTTTAGATTAACAACCATAATTTACGTTTGTTTACAGTTCCATAATTTACGTTTGTTTACAGTTCCCTCATTAATACTCCAAACTCACACTCCCTTGGCCCATTATCCCCTAGTAATGCTCATAACAAACTCATAAATATCGTCTTTCCCCTGCTTATAAAAATCGTCTTTGCTTGGCTCAGAAATCGTCCTTCCCGACTCATAAAAATCTCACTGTTCTTACTCAAAAATGAAAAAGAAAACTGCCTATCCTTTCTGCTGGCGACTGACTTTGTCTGACTCATAATCGGGCGTGTGTAGAGTGACAGGGCTTTGGGGAGGAAGAGGAGGAGGATAGGTAATATTAGTTTAGATGTGGAAGCAAAAAATAATTGGAGGAGGAGGAGAAGAGAAAGAAAGGAGAGGAGAGAAAGAGGAAGGAAGAGGGTAGTTAGACTAGGTAAGATAAAGGAGACTAGAACTACTTGGATGAGGTGGAAATGGAAGGAAGGAAGGAAGAGTCAGAGGAAATGGGGGAAGAGGAGGAGGAGGAGGAGGAGGAGGAGGGAAGATGAGGTGGAGGGAAAGGAAGAAGGATGAGAGTAGGTATGACTAGGAAAGGTATGGGAAGAGCATAACAAGGGGAAAAATTAAAAGGGAAAGAGGGAAGAAGGAAGGAAGGAAGAAGTGGAGAAGTAGGAGGAAGGAAGAAATAGAGAAGAAGGAGGAGGGAAGGAGGAAGTGGAGAAAGAGAAGGAGGAAGGAAGAATAAAGAAGGAGGAAGGAAAGTAACAAGGCTGAGGGACCATTGGAAATCGTTATGATAAAGGTGAACAGTGAGGGTATTTAGCCAAGTCTGCCCTCACCCCACTCCCCTCCCCTCTCCCCCTCACCCCTCTCCCTTCCCCTCACCCCTTCTTGTATTCCTTCACCCCTGTCGTCCCTCCCCTGCCATGTCATAGTTACCTGTCTCTCCCCCTCCTTTCCCTTCCCTTCTCTCCCCTCTAACCTCCCCTCACTTCCTCTCCCCCTTCCCACTCCCTCATGCTTCTTGCACCCTCACCATCTTCTCTCCCTCCCCTACCTTCTCCCTGACCCCTCTCCCCCTCACCCCTCCAGATATTGTCTCAAGCTAGCGACATTGTATTCCTTCCTCCGCTCCCCTCCCTCTTCCCCCCTCTCTCTCCTTCTCCCCTCTCCCCCCTCTTTTCCCCCACTCCTTCCCCTCCCCCTCTCCCCCCTCTTTTCCTCCTTCTTTCCTTCCCCTCCCCTCTCCTCCATTCTTCCTCCCATCTCCCTCCTGCCATTCACTCTCCCCTCATTATTCCGCTCACTTTCCCATCATTCTTCTCCTCACTTTCCTCTCCTTCTCTCTCTCTCTCTCCTCTCCTTCCTCCTCTCCTCTCCTTCCCTCCCTCTCCTCTCCTTCCATCCCTCTCCTTCTCTCCCTCCCCTCTCCTTCTCTTCCTTCCCTCTCCTTCTCTCCCTCCCCTCCCCTTCTCTCCCTTCCCTCCCCTTCTCTCCCTCCCCCTTCTTTCTCTCCCCCTTCTTTCTCTCCCTCCCCTCTCCGTCTCTCCCTCCCCTCTCCTACTTTCACACTCTGTCATCTTTATTTCTCTTCCATGTTTCTGACTCTCCTCTCCATTCTCCACTCAGTTCCCCATCCTTCCCCTCCCTTTCCATCACTTTCCTCTTATTCTTTCCTTCCCCTCTCATACTTCTCTCTCCCTCACTTTCCCCCTACTCTTTCCTCCCCTCTCCTCTCTCAGTTTCTTACCCCTCCCAGTCATTCCGTTTCCTCCTTCCTCCCACTTCCCCCCCCCCTCTCTGTCTGTGTCTGTCTGTCTGTCTCTCTCTCTCTCTCTCTCTCTCTCTCTCTCTCTCTCTCTCTCTCTCTCTCTCTCTCTCTCCAATTTCCCCTCATCTTCAAGTCGCTTTCCCCCTCTTTCATCCCCTTTTCCTTCGTTTGGTTCCCCTCCTTCCTTCTGTACGAGGAAAATTAAAGACAAATCAGAGAAACTGTCTTAGAAATAGAGAAAATGTCTTGGAAATTAGAGAAAATGTTTTGGAAATTAGAGAAAATGTTTTGGAAATTAGAGAAAATGTTTTGGAAATTAGAGAAAATGTTTTGGAAATTAGAGAAAATGTTTTGGAAATTAGAGAAAATGTTTTGGAAATTAGAGAAAATGGCTTGGAAATTAGAGAAAATGTTTTGGAAATTAGAGAAAATGTTTTGGAAATTAGAGAAAATGTTTTGGAAATTAGAGAAAATGTTTTGGAAATTAGAGAAAATGTTTTGGAAATTAGAGAAAATGGCTTGGAAATTAGAGAAAATGGCTTGGAAATTAGAGAAGGTGTATAGAAGTCATTGAGAAAGCTTAGAAAGGAGAAAATGTCAGATATTAAAGAAAGGGGTTGGAAGTGAGAGAATGAAGAGACAGGCCTTGGTAACGTGAGAGAGAGAGAGAGAGAGAGAGGCTGAAAAGTGAAAGGGAGTGTCTAAAAAAAGAGGTACATTTGCGAGCTTTTCTGTGTGTGTTTATTCAGAGGCTCGACGAAGCTAATAGTGTTACATTAGCGAGAGAGAGAGAGAGAAAGAGAGAGAGAGAGAGAGAGAGAGAGAGAGAGAGAGAGAGAGAGAGAGAGGGCTCCCTAACATTCTGCACGCAACTGCTCAGCATAAAGTTTAAGTAGCTTCCTCAGTAGTATCATAAAAGCCAAAGAAAGTTCCGTAAGTAGCGCTGTGTCTTACGTTGCTGGGCGTCTGTAGCATCTTAATTTTTTCTCCACGATGATGTAGTTGGTCTTGAGATGCTGCTGGTCTTCTCTCTAGCCTTGTACCCGGTGGACTGCTGGCTGAGGTTCCTCCCCCCCTCCCCCCCTCTCTCTCTCCATTAAGTCATTCTGAACGAAGGCTTTTATTTTTTATTTTTTTTTTTCATTTTTCAGTACGGTATATTCTGAAGGAGTATTGGGAGGTGTAATTCCTTTCAACACACACACACACACACACACACACACACACACACACACACACACACACACGTAGGGTATATTTTTGTATTGCTGAAGAGAACCAGTGTGTGTGTGTGTGTGTGTGTGTGTGTGTGTGTGTGTGTGTGTGTGTGTGTGTGGAATAAGTCTGTAAAGCTCTTTCTACGGTTTGTTGAGCTGGGAATTTTATCTGTATGGTTTTCCTGGGCCTGGAATAAAAATTTATGTTTTTTAAAAATATATTCTTACTGGAAAGGAATCTCTCTCTCTCTCTCTCTCTCTCTCTCTCTCTCTCTCAGTCTATCAGTCTGTCTTTGTGCCTATCTATCCATCTATCAACCCTCCTCAAATACCATCAATTTAAAACGCACAGAAATAGCGAAAAAAAATATTTCTTCTCCCCAAACGAAACCAAACACGTCAGAATTTATCGTTCAAACAATAGGGTCCTCTCCAGGGTAGGGGGATGGGTTTGGGAAAAATATGAAAAGCTGTGAAAAAATGTATAGGAACAATACCAAGAAGGAGTAATAGATTTTTTTGATGTAAAATGGTTCTTGTCATCGTATTTAATTGTAAGAAATTTTATGAGCGTCATTATTAGCATCATCGTCATCATCATTATCGTCAAAATCATCACAGTTATCATCATCACCGTCGTCGTCATCATTATCATCATCCCCAAAATCATCATCATCATCATCAACATCGTCGCTGTCGTCGTCATCACACAGAGAACCTAGCTGATATTTTTCTTTATCCTTTACAGCCCAGCAAAGCATGGAACAGAGTAATGGGTTTATTCTACGATATTATTCAGCCGTAAAATATATATGTGAAATTTAATACAGCACGCAGGAGGAGGAATGGATGAAACTTTAACTCAGAATTCTTTTTTTACAGTCAAATATTTACATGAAGAGGAAGGAAGCATTTTATAACTCTTTTCCCACCCAGAATTGCAAATGAAAAGTGGCAGAATAATTCCACGATTTTTTTCACCCATTAAAAAAAAAAAAAAAAAAAAAGAGAGAGAGAGAGAGAGAGAGAGAACAGGAAAAGTAAACAGACGTTGGATGTATTTTTACCGCATAGGGGGGGGGGGGAAACGAACTGTGTGGGAAACAAGAGATCAGCAGCGATGTATTCTGGATCCCATCACAAATATGAGAGAGAGAGAGAGAGAGAGGAGGGAAGGGGGGTTAGCTCATGGTCTACGTAAAAAATTGTGTTGCATATATTTCTTGCTAGTTCATAAAAACACACACACACACACACACACACACACACACACACACACACACACACACACACACACACACACATTTCCACTATCTCTCATTTAGGTAAGTAGTAAACACAGACCTCTTAATTGAACACACACACACACACACACACACACACACACACACACACACACACACACACACACACACACACACACACACACACACGTAAACCCTGGACAAACGGAAGGTTGGTGGAGAGGAGACATGAGCGAGGGCGTGTTTTAATCTGCATAATAATTTGAATGCTGGAAGGTGTGTGTGTGTGTGTGTGTGTGTGTGTGTGTGAGAGAGAGAGAGAGAGAGAGAGAGAGAGAGGGATTCGTGGAATAATTATTATTGTTGTGAAGCAAGCCCGAGATTGTGTGTGTGTGTGTGTGTGTGTGTGTGTGTGTGTGTGTGTGTGTGTGTGTGTTTTAATCAAAGGGATTGTTTTATGTTTACCAAGATGAGAAGAGGTAGATTTTGCTTAGAAATTGTGTGGTGTGTGTGTGTGTGTTTCAATTAAGAGGTGTCTGTGTTTACTGTTTTCGTAGGTGAGAGAGGGAGAAAATGTGTGTGTGTGTGTGTGTGTGTGTGTGTGTGTGTGTGTGTGTACTGCAGATACTTCCTGCCACCACAATAAAGCAAATACTACCACTACTACTAATACTACTACAATCATCCCTACCACTACTTCCTCCACGATTCCTAAAACCACCACCACCACTACAATAACTACCACAACTATCAGCTACAACAACATTCACTACAACCGTTCCTATCATCATCATCATCTTTCCCTCTCGAATTCTTGCCTTCATTTTAAGTGTTTTAATTACCATCAGAGGAAATTGCCTTAACCCGCTTGTTTTCCTAATTGCTTTTTTGATGGATGACTTTACCTTTTAAGTGTTTCAGAGAGAGAGAGAGAGAGATGGGGGGGAGTAATACGCCTTAAACCTAACACTCAAAATCACATTCAAATCTGCCGCTGATATTCGAGGTGGAAAGTGAAAACAGTGATGGACCTCATACTATTTGTCCTCTTTCTCCCGCGTTGACTTAAAAGAGAGAGAGAGAGAGAGAGACAGACAGACAGACAGACAGACAGACGCTTGGAGAAGACAGTGAAGAACCCTGACACAATCCCACCATTGAATCTCCATCTGTTTTTCAAGATGGAGGAGGAAAGAGCGACGAAACTCCGGTATCCCGTTTTCCAAGATTACCCTAAAAGCCGTCCGGGATGCTAAACGAACAGGAAACGCGACACACCATGTATAACGGTGTAAAATCTATGTATAATCAACTTTCCCGCCTGTTATTCAAGATGTATGGTGAAAAAAATGATGAAAATGTCGAAACTCAAAACTGTTGCGTATTCCCAGTCCTCCACGTTGACCTAGAAACAGTCCGGGAAGTGGGTGTGGTGTGGGAGGCGTGAGTGACAGGTTTGTTGGGGTTAAAGATCCTATTATCCATTGCGTAGGGGGCTTCGTAAACCTTTTTCCATAGCGATTTATGCTACTATTTTGCATCTTGTATGTTTTTATATCGCCTTATCTTTGAATAATTTGTAATACTGTGTATTTAATCTCAGAGGGACCCCTAACCCCTTTCAGCTCAGTTTTCAGGTGTGGTCAGATTGAAGGGTTATTCTGACTAGCAACCAAGGAGACTGCTAAAGGTCATCGTTTCTCACGCAACCCTGACTTTGTTTTCATATTCTGGGCTCATTTCCGTCAGAAAAACAAACAAACAAGCAAGCCTACTGCAGAGGATATGTAGATATGAATTGGTCAGTGAGGAAATGTCACGAAATATCCTGTGGCTTTGACTAGTAACCAAGGAGACTTATTCCTGCCTCAAAACCAAGGTTCATCGTCAGGTCTCATGCAACCACGACTTCATATTAAAATTTTGGTTCCAGTTCCGCCAGATGATATGATGAGAGAGAGAGAGAGAGAGAGAGAAAGGTGTACGATGCAGAACAGGAGCGGGATGCACAAACAGGAGAGAGAGAGAGAGAGAGAGAGAGGACATCAAGGTGTACCACGCAGAACAGGAGCGGGATGCACACACACGCCCGATCTCTTCCGCGTCGCTACCCTTGATTAGATTTGCAGGGGGGACGAAAGGGCTAGCAATTCTCCCTCCGTCTCCTCTATTTTACCCTCATAAATAGTCCCTGTGACGAGACGGAAATATCTGCAGGTAAGGATTATTTTCTGCCGGTAGATGATGGACAGGAGTGAGGGGACAAAAATAATCCTCAGTTTACTTCTTCCTGTAAAAACATGTCCATCCTTTCCCTTCCCTTTCCTCCTTTCCCCCGCACTATTCTCTTTCCCTCACGTCCCTATTCCTCTCTCCCTCTCACCCTTATCTTTCCTTCCCCTCCTTGCTCTTCGCTTTCGTCCTTCCCGTAACTCTCTCTCTCTCTCTCTCTCTCTCTCTCTCTCTCTCTCTCTCTCTCTCTCTCTCTCTCTCTCACTATTTACAGCGGGGAGTTATTCTTAGGTATGTCTGGAGACTCGCATCCCAGACCAATAAAGAAATGTCACAAGATCTTCAAAGTCGCCTAGAATACCGTAAAATCGAATTCGTTGGGTGAGGTAATTATGTTGATTCGCTTGGCCCAGTGGCGTTCCTGAGGGTGAGGGTGGAACACGTGGCTCTGCTCGTGGTGTGGGGCTGTAGTGGTGTGTAGGGGTGTTGTTGTTTGGTGGTGGTGCTGGTGTGATGATGTTTTTGTGGTGTAGGTGTTTTTGTATGATGGTTCTGGTGTGGATGTGGTGCTTGGTGGTTGTGGTGTGGGTGATTTTGTTTGGTGGTGGTGTGATGATGTTTTTGTGGTGTAGGTGTTTTTGTGTGATGGTTCTGGTGTGGTTGTGGTGTAGTTGTTTTTGTTTGGTGGTGGTGGTGTGGTGATTTTGTGGTGTACAGTAGGTTGGTGTGTTTTTGTGTGATGGTTCTAGTGTGGGTGTGGTGGTTGTGGTGTGGGTGTTTTTGCTTTGTGTTGGTGGTGTGGTGACGTGTGTGTGGTGGTTGTGTTGTTATACCCGCCCTTGGGAAGAGAGAGCGGGTATTATGTTTTGATGTGTGTGTGTGTGTGTGTGTGTGAGAGAGAGAGAGAGAGAGAGAGAGAGAGAGAGAGAGAGAGAGAGAGAATAATAACGCATTTTTTAAATCCAATTTTAGCCAAACTTGGTGGAGGAATTGAGGGTAAGGCAAGAACGAGTGTCAAAGGTCAGGGTCATAGTGCAAAGTTCGGCCCATCTGTCCGTGTGAGAACTGAATGACAAACACCACACCACCACACCACACCACTACACCTCACCTCACCTCACCTCACCTCACCTCACCTCACCATCACACCACTATACCACACCACACCACACCACACCCACCCTCACCACACCTCACCTCACCTCACCTCACCATCACACCACTTCACCACACCACACCACCACCACCACCACCACCACCACCACCACCACCACCACCACCACCCTGCCTACCCCTCAGTAATTATGAAGACAGGGCTAAACTATTTTCAAGCTGCTTCCTAAATAACCCGTGATTAATGACCTGGCCTGTGAACTAGCGAGCTAATTGGCCGGAAAAATGGGTCTCGCTTAATGGGCCAATTGGGTAGGTAAGGCCTTTTGTTACCAGGACGCACGTTTTTTTATTATTATTATTATTATTATTAAAGAAGTAGTAGTTGTTGTTGTTGTTGTTGCAGTAGTAGTAGTAGTACCGTAGTAGCAGTAGTTGTCTTGTAGTAGTAGTAGCAGTTATAGTCATAGTAGTTATAGAGGGACGCCTTCACGTGGTAGCACAGATATGACATTGCCGTGGAGCTGCCCGCGACCCCAGGCTCACCGGAAATGTGAACCCAGTGGACTGCAGGCTGAAATTCCCCCACTGTCTTCCACCGTCCTCATTTACGGGGATGGGGGAACTGAGGGACCTATGTATAGCCAGGCAGTGGAGCCGCCTGGGGATGTATATTTGTCACCACACGAAGGCGACTTTCTCCTCCTCCTCCTCCTCTTCCTCCTCCTCCTACTACTACTACTACCTCTTCACAACCATGACATGTTTTCATCCGTTTTTTCTTTATGCAAGAAAGAAGGAACCAAAGGCCAGGAGCCCGCAAGAGTATTCCCTGCAACAAAAAACAAAAACAAGATAACAGACGATTCCATTTTATCCCCTCCTTTTCTAAGATCGATTTCTGAAGGTCTGGATATTCCGTAACGCGTGTCCCTCAGCGATTTTGACTGAACAGTGTGCCTCAGAATCGTATTGTATTTTATTTTTTTAATGCGAATTGTGTCGATGTAAAGAGATATATATAAGCTTTTCAAAATATGTATAATGTTAAGGTATAATTTGCAAAATAACATCAGTATCGAAGAACAACATGAATAACAACAATAATAACTAAATAATAACTGATAATAATAATAGTAGTAGTAGTAGTAATGATAATAATAATAATAAAAATAATTTGTAGCGTCATACATTTTTCGTCGCAATACCAACGGCCAGGCATAAAAAAAAAAAAAAAAAAAAACAGCGTCAGAAAAAATGCCTTTAAAAACAAACAAACGAGCATCACATCATTCAGAGAGAAGGCGTTTTTTTTTTTTTTTTCTTCTGAATAAATTTTGGCTGAGAGAGAGAGAGAGAGAGAGAGAGCTCAGATTGCAGAAGAGAGGCTTAATTTATTTTCTTTGTTTTATTCTTGTTTTGTTTTTCATTTGACTTCCTCCCAGATGAAAAAATTGTATTGAATGTTCGTCTTTCAGCTGTGCATTTTTTTTTTTTTTTTTTATTAAAGTTTTTGGCCTTAAAAAACATCGACTCTCTCTCTCTCTCTCTCTCTCTCTCTCTCTCTCTCTCTCTCTCTCTCTGAGGAGGGTGGTTGTTACTGAGTTGAGACAAGAAATGGAATGGAGATTATTAGAGAGATTGATAGATAGATGGAGAGATAAATAGATAAATTGACAGATAGATAGATAGGTAGGTAGGTTGGTAAACAAACATATATTGCACGTAGATAGACACATAGATACAGACCTAAATAGATAGATAGAAAGAGGAAGGTAGATAGCTAGGTGTAACGAGATTTGGAAGATGCAGATAGATAGATAGATAAATAAATAGTTAATATAAATAGAAATATAAATAGCTTCAATGAAAGTACCTTAATTTTTCTCCTTTCAAAATTGCTATAGATTTTTTTTTTACCCTTTTTTTTCGAGACTAGAGAAATTTTGTTTTTTGAAAAATTTTGAGAAGGGATAATTAAACCCATATATCTCTTAGTTTTATTATTTCTCTCTCTCTCTCTCTCTCTCTCTCTCTCTCGGCCTAATCCTGAGAGAGAGAGAGAGAGAGAGAAATGGACACCTAGATCATTACACAAATTAGAGGAAGTGCTTAGGGCTAATGGTCTCTCTCTCTCTCTCTCTCTCTCTCTGATCACTTAATCTCCTCTGTTTTCCCTCCCCTTCCTCTCATATTTCTCTCTTTCGTTCCCTCTTCCTTGCTCTTCTTCTCTCTTTTCTCTCGTTTTATCATACTCTTTCCTGCTCTCATCGCCTACTCTTTTCTTACACTTTCTATTGCTCTCTTTTTATATTCTTGAAATTGTGGTGAAATGTGTGAAAATTATTGTTCTTTAGAGAGAGAGAGGGAGAGAGATTGCTGTTGTAGTGGTATGTGCTAATGAGAAATCAGTAGATAGATTGATAGATATAGTTAGATAGATATAGATAGATATTTTGGGACGTAATTTTAACGCAATATATTTTTCTCCCTTCAGGTACGTGGCTCAGAAGGACCCTAATTTGCTCTCACAGGTAAGGGCTCTCTCTCTCTCTCTCTCTCTCTCTCTCTCTCTCTCTCTCACACACACACAAACACACACACACACACACACACACACACACACACACACACACACACACACACACACACACACACACACACCTCCTCCTCCATTTTTTTTATTACTCTTCTCTCCTTTCCTCCCCTCTTCCTCTTGTTAACTGTCATTCTCTCTCTCCTTTTTCTCACACTCCCCTCCTCTCTCTCTATTTTTCCTTGTTTTCCATCCTCCTATCATCACCTCTTCTCTCTCTCTCTCTCTCTCTCTCTCTCTCTCTCTCTGGGTCTTTCCCCTCTTCTTCCCCTCTTTCTCATATATTCCATCTTTTTTTCCTAATTTTTCGTCATCCCAGATTTTTTTATATATATAGTTTCTTTTTTATTTTTTTTCGTTTGTGTTATAATTTCTGTTCTTTGTTTTCCCATTTCTCTTCGTTCAGTTTTTTTTCTTTCGTTTCTTTTTCTGCTTATTTACTCCCCATTTTTTTCATTTTCTTTTTGTACCCTCTTTTTCTCTTCTCCACGCCATCTGTTTTCCTTCTCTCTCTCTCTCTCTCTCTCTCTCTCTCTCTCTCTCTCATAATCTCCTTGGTTTCTATTCCCTCCCTTCCATAGCTCAAGGGACCTAGTTTATTGTGACTATTGAAGCGTTTTAATGATGTCTTCCTGGGTCTCTCTCTCTCTTTCTCTCTCTCTCTCTCTCTCTCTCTCTCTCTCTCTCTCTCTCTCTCTCTCTCTCTCTCTCTCTCTCTCTCTCTCTCTCTCTCTCTCTCTCTCTCTCTCTATCTCTGTGCCTCCACGTTTTCAATATTTTTTTCTTTGTATTGTCTTATCTCGTTCCATTTATCTCTTCTCCTTTCCTCTCCTTGCTTTTCCTTTCCTTTCCTTTCCTTTCCATTCCATTCCTCTCCTCTCCTCTCCTCTCCTTTCCCTTCCTTTCCTTTCCTTTTCCTTCCCTTCCCTTCCCTTCCCTTCCCTTTCGATTCCTCTCCTCTCCTCTCCCTTCCTCTTATCTCTCCAGTAACCAAGGAAAAATCAACCACTTAATATGGAGAAAAGACAAACAGTTTTATTTACGTCAACAACAACAACAACAGCATCAAGAAAAGACGAACAACGAGAAGGGCCAAAGTGTACATGAACAAGAAGAATAACATAATGAAGAAGAACATTGAACAAAACTGATGACAAACTAAAAAAAAAAAGGGGGTGAAACAGATCAGGTACACACACACACACACACACACACACACACACACACACACACACCACAACCCTCCCACACACACACACCTTCTGTCAGTTGACCAGGTGACCCTCTCAGTTTGCCCCCTGACCCCAAAGTGACCGGTCGTGCTATACTTAACCTAGTCACGAAGAAGTGCTGTGGGAGGAGTGTAGAGCCATTATAATTCTCTGACTACTTCTCCCAGCGTCTTAAGATAGCCTGTAAGTATTCATCTGGGCCAGGTTAAGGTGAGAAGAGTAAATTGATCTTATAAATTCTTCTAAGATGTTTTTTTTGCTGAACATTCTCTCATATTTGCTTCTTCAAGGAAATGTAAAGAAATTGCTGAAGGAAGAAGGGTGTATGTCTCTCTCTCTCTCTCTCTCTCTCTCTCTCTCTCTCTCGTGTTCACCGGACGGAACTGACCCACTCCCACAACTTGAATACTGTGTCGTGTTCACGTCGAAGGAATGAGTCTGTGTGTGTGTGTGTGTGTGTGTGTGTGTGTGTACAGAACGTCGGTATTACAGCCCACAAAAGAATAATTCAGTACATTTTGATTATTCCCTCTTAGTTTGCGAGTAGTGTGTCGATATTGCGATACATAAATCACCTACAAGAGAACATTACGCCCTTTCCCTGTTGGTTTAGTGGGTTGAGGCGCTCCAGTCGAGGTATTGTTCGGGGTATTGCTCAGAATGCTACTCAGGGGCGGAGGAGGCTGGTATAGGGAAATTATATGTATGCAAAATAACACACAAATTTTATCAAAGGGAAATAACACGAGGAAATTGAGGCATAGAGGGTAAAAGTAGAAATCAACGCGTAACGTGGAAAATAAGTCGCAAAAGAAACGGTATTACGAGGCCTCAAGACGACCCGCCTATAAATTTTGAGCGATACCGTTGTGTTGTGGAGCGAACGATATAGCAGATCTCCCCTGTAATATACTATTTTTCCCACTGCTATTGGACGGCTCATAAATACTTCGTGCCTCGGGGTATAGAGGTGTTGGTGTGGGTGGATTGCAGGGATTTTTAGAAGGATTTAAATGGAAAGAGGGATTTTAAAAAGTTTGAAATGGAAAAAGATGGATTTTAAGAGGAATTTGAATGGAAAGAGGGATTTAAAAAGGGAATTAAATGGGAAGAGTAAGAATTTTTAGAAAGGGATTTAAATGGGAGAAGGATTTTGGAAAGGGATTTAAATGAGAAGGATTTTAGAAAGGGATTTAAATGGAAAAAAATAGAAGGATTTTTAGAAAGGGATTTAAATGGGTATAGTTAGAGTGGGTTAGAATTTGAGCAACTGTCCCTGAGAGAGAGAGAGAGAGAGAGAGAGGAGGGTATGTCAGAGGAATTAGAGAGAAAATGAGAAAATTAGAGAAAGTGTGCTTAGAAATTGCTTAGAAAAACTTGAAGGAGGAAGTAAGAGATGGCGTACCTTGAAATGACTTTGAAAATTATGATGACTCTAACCTTATTTGCTTAGAGCGAGGTTATCTGCTGGAATAAATTAGTTAAGTGGTTGCGCTAAGCAGTATGTGAAAAGGGTAGCAGATGGGGAGACTCTTCCTTGCCCACCACCCCCTCCGGGACGATATATATGGCTAGAGAGAGAGAGAGAGAGAGAGAGAGAGTCGAATCAGTAAGTATCGAAACATTATGTACAATTTTATAACTACCGCATGGAGAATGAGAGACTGACTAGGAGAGATGGAAGGCTAGAGGGGGTGAAGGAAGCTTGGTGGAGGAGTGGAGGAGGAAGAGAAGTTGTAAGTGCGGTAAGATTGGGAAGCCTGGTGGTTTATGCCTCTCTTTCGCCCTTATGGACACAATGATGTTAGATGAGAGGGTTTATGTGAGGTGGTCTCTCTCTCTCTCTCTCTCTCTCTCTCTCTCTCTCTCATTCTGTCTGTCGGTGTGTCTGTCTGTCTGTACCTACCTATCTACTTACCTACCTACCTACCTACCTACTTACCTACCTACCTGATGCAAATTAATGAAACACGTGCCTCAACAACCATCCCATGCAGTCTTTTACATCATCATTTCTTCATTTCTTCTACATTTCCCTTCATTCTTCATGTTATTCTCCCCCCCCCCCCGCGACTCTCCCCCACCCCCCTTATTCACAAACATGCCTATAAAGTCGAAATTCTCGTTCGTATGCATGGAAACTCGCTCTTAGGGACATCAGAACACTTGCTACAGTGCTTTGTGCTTTTTTACTGCATGCATAACGGAGTGAGTGAGTGTGTGTGGGTGAGAGAGAGAGAGAGGAAAATGTGCTTGATGTGTGTGTGTGTGTGTGTGTGTGTGTGTGTGTGTGAGAAAGAGAGAGAGAGAGAGAGGAAAATATGCTTGATGTGTGTGTGTGTGTGTGTGTGTGTGCGCCTCATTGTGTTAGTGTGTATGTATGTATGTATTTGCGTGTGTCATAAAAAAAAATATGTCTTTAGTCCATAAAACTAAACTCCATTTATTAATCACGCAGCAGCACAAACACAAACACCCACTGATTCGTTTGTTTTTTGTTTATTTTGTTTTATTTCATTTTTTTTTTCCAGTGAAGCAAATTTGACTAATATTTTCGAGGAAGTGGATGATGGAGGGAGACTTAGAGCTTGTTTTAGTGTGTGTGTGTGTGTGTGTGTGTGTGTGTGTGTGTGTGTGGTGCTTCATGTGGAGGAAAGAATTAATGTGCTGTCTCTCTCTTCCTTTCTTGGCATTAGTCTTTCCTTCCTTCCTCCTTTCCTTCCTTCCTTCCTTGCATCCTTCCTTCCTTCTTGTTTTTCCCATATGTGTAATTTAATAGGGTTGAATGAAAAAATAATAATAATAATAATGATAATACGTGATCAAAACAATGTGCTCCTGATTTATACTGCTTATTATCTGACTCTTATTTTTTTCTACTTTATAAATCCCCATAAATCCTATCTGTCTCTCTTTATCTGTCTGTCTCTGTATCTATCTAAGTGTCTGTCTCTGTCTGTCTGTCTATATGTCTATCTCTGTCTGTCTATTTTTCTGTCTGTGTTTGTCTATCTCTGTCCTCTGTCTATAGCCAGACGCCTTAATCCCGTAAGGGGTGGCCACAAACAAATCGCCTCCATGTCGCCCAGTCCCCTGCCATTTCCTTGCCCTCCCTCTCAACATACACCCCCCTCACTCTCTCTTGTATACCTCTTTACTCAATCCCTTCCTCTCATCCTCGGTCTCCTCCTCCCTCTCATCCTCGGTCGTCCTCTCCCCCTGCCTGTTTCAGTCCTATATACTCCAGCCTCATAATTTTTGAGATGATTTTAAAATTGCTGTTTCTTGTAATCATCTTTTCCCTTGTGTGTGTGTGTTTGTGTGTGTGTGTGTGTGTGTGTGTGGAGAGAGAGAGCGAGCCACCTGGGAGTTGGAGTGGTTGCGTGAGAGGAATCCTGAGACTGACCTTCCACTCCCTGGCCACTCCACACACACACACACACACACACACACACACACACACACACACACACACACACACACACACACACACACACACACACACACACACACACACACACTGGTTTTAGTTTTCTTAGAGAGAGAGAGATGGTATGAATAAGTGATATGGCAATTTTACGGATCCCCCTCCTCTCTCTCTCTCTCTCTCTCTCTCTCTCTCTCTCTCATATCTTCACCTTTCACCTTCTCTCTCTCTTTCGTCTTCATCCTCCGCGCTACCTGACTTTGCATACCCAGCTCTCTCTCTCTCTCTCTCTCTCTCTCTCTCTCTCTCTCTCTCTCTCTCATTTTCTCACTTTTTTCACAGTTTTTCGTCTTTTCGTAATCTTTCTTTTCAAATTCTTTTTTCTTCCGACCATACAGCACCTCACCTTGTCCTCGTCTTTCCTTCCTTTCTTCCTATTTTCCCGTCCCTTCCCTTTCCACATCTCTTCTTTCCTCCCCCATATTCCTTCGTCTCTTCCCAGTCTCCTTCATATTTCTCCTCTTCCGCTTTAACCTTTCCCCTTTACCTCCTTCCTCCTTCCTTTCCCTTTCTGCCTGCCTTAGCTTCTGTCCATAAACACCTTCCCTTCCCTTTTCCCCCTTTCTTTTTTCTCCTTGTTCCCTCCCTTCCATTCCTTTCTTTTTCCTTGCCTTCCCTTCCCTTGCCTTCCCTTCCCTTGCCTTCCCTTCCCTTGCCGTCTCTTCCCTTCCCTTCCTCTCACTTCTCTTTCGCACACACACCCTTCCTCATTCTTCTCCTCCTCTTTCCCCTCGTCTCTCACTCACCTCTCCTTCCATTCACGCCATCTCTCTCGCCTCCATATCTCTCCTCTCTATCTCTTACGGCTTTCCTCATACCTCCCTCCCTCCCTCCCTACCTACCTACCTACCTACCTACCTACCTCCCTACCTCCCTACCTACCTACCTACCTCCCTTCCTACCTCCCTACCTACATACCTACCTGCTTGCCTGCTCACCTGTCTTCCTACCTTCATCCCTATCTCTTCCCTCTTCCCTCACATTCCTACCTCTTTCCGTACCAAACTCTCTCTCTCTCTCTCTCTCTCTCTCTCTCTCTCTCTCTCTCTCTCTCTCTCTCACCTTGCCTCACCCCTCTACCTCAGCCACCAACCACACCCACTGACACAGAAGGTACACACACAGTTATCGATTGCAGGCCCCCACGTACACACACACGTACACACACACGCACACACACACCCCACCACCACACCTAGGCACTCCCCATAGCTACACCGCTACACCTATGCCAGCACCACACCTACACGACCACACCTACGCCACTACCACACCTACACCACCACCACATCTACATCACCGCCACACCTACATCACCACCACACCTACGCCATCACCACACCTACATCACCACACCCTGCACCACCACACCACTACCTCCATACTTTCACACCAGCTGTCCTACACCACATCATACCTATACCATCGTCAAACCAGCCTCTACACCAGCACAGACGCACACACCTGCACGTTTACCAGAACCACACCACCACACACGAACACCACAGCACACCCATACCACCACCACCGCCACAACCACCACCAGCACATCCAAACTCACAACACCAGGTAGGGATGGTATTGTCGGAGAAGCACCATTGTCCCTCTGGCCGACAATACCATCACTCCACCTGCTCGTACACCATCGTCACACCAGCACAATACCCCTCTCTCTCCACCACACCACTTCATCAGGGAAGGAAGGAGGTAGAGGCCTTGTTTCTCTCACTATACCAGCCGCGTACTTCACACCATCATCATACCACACACCACACCGCCACCACACCTCTCCACACCACAGTACAACCATTTTTTTGCCTCCACCACACCACCCTCTCCACCGCCACTTGGTCTTCTCATATCACCATTGTTTTCTGTCAGTCTACCACATTACCACATACAACTCTCTCTCTCTCCTCCACACATACACAACCACACCAGTCTTTCCACCACACCAACACCACCACACCATTTACACCAGCCACACCAGGGCGGGGTAGTGGTGGTGTTTGGAATAGCATTGTTGTCTTTCTCACTGACATGTTCATCACTCCACCTGTCCTTCTCTCTCTCTCTCTCTCTCAGAAACAAAACAAAAACCATTTTCACTATTAATTTTTCTTCATTTGCCAAACATACATTCACACATAAACTTGAAAAAAACATACATACATACATACTTCCATACATACATAAAAGTACACATAAGCAGAGAGAGAGAGAGAGAGAGAGAGAGATGGTGGAAACAAGTGATGTGCCTAAATTATGAAAAATAGTCCTCTCTCTCTCTCTCTCTCTCTCTCTCTCTCTCTCTCTCTCTCTATGTAAATAACGTCGTGTACACGTCTTCTAGAATGACATATGTACGTTAGGGTACTTTAGGAAGACACGTACATACATATTCACCATGCGTGCTACAGTATACACACACACACACACACACACACACACACACACACACACACACACACACACACACACACACACACACACACACACGTAAGTGAAGATAACGCACTGATGGAAAGTTTAAGTACACACACACACACACACACACACACACACACACACACACACACACACACACACACACACACACACACACACACACACATACACACCATTTCGTAATCTTTCCCTTCTAATTACTACTACTCATGGAAGTATAATATTCATCTTCGCTATAATTATTTAACGATGGACAATTATATGTGTAATTTATGTTATGATTTTAGAGGGGTAATTTTTGGATATTAATGGGGTAATTTTCTGAGAGAGAGAGAGAGAGAGAGAGAGAGAGAGAGACAGAGACAGAGAGATTGTGTTTATATGTATATGACAGGGTATGTAGGTGTGTATTTAGAATGTCTTTGGATGTGTGTGTGTGTGTGTGTGTGTGTGTGTGTGTGATATGTAAGTATATTAAGACGTGGGCGTGTGCGTATGTCTGTTTTATTATCTCTATTTTTAGGTACAACAAGCTTGTGTGTGTGTGTGTGTGACTACTTAGGTATTCATGAAGATACCTGAAGGTGTGGTATGCATGTGATTGTGGCTTTCGTTGGTTTATGTGTGCGTGTGTACGTTTCTGTGTGTATGTGTTTATTACGAGGGCGGGGAGTGTGCATAAATTTGACTGTATATTGTACGTCTGAATGATAACGTGTGTGTGTGTGTGTGTGTGTGTGTGTGTGTGTGTGTGTGTGTGTGTGTGTGTGTGTGTGTGTGTGTGTGTCCTGATATACTGTGATTGGTGTAGGGGCCTGTGACGTCCCTCAATTTACACTGCCATTGGTGGACGTATTTAAGGCCTCAAATGGCATTGCTCTGGGAGACGCCCAACGCTTGATAGTTGTCTTAAATTTTCATAAATGTCATGCAGTTAATGAGAAAGTTATTAAATGTCGTAGACGTCATGGAGTTTATAGGATAATACTTAACGGATAATAATAATAATAATGATGATGATGGTGGTGGTGGTGGTGGTGGTGGCGGTGGCAGTGACGGCGGCGGCGGTGGTGGTGGTGGTTGATTAGAACACCGTACAATTGTCGAAAGACAATTTACAGTAGGTAAGGAATAACTTCCCAGAACTCTTTCCTACTGGAAACCGAGCTATAAAGGGACTTTGAGGTCAAATTCATTGATCTTGTGCAAGTGACCTTAGATCATCACAGTCTATATTGTGTCCCCCAAGGCTGGTGGCTGTAGCTTTAATCCTTGATGGATAATGAGGTGACGAAGGGCCAATTTTTGACCCCAGGCAATCTCAGAGAAAAATCAACTGATTGGAACCATACTTCCTTCGGGCCAGCGTCCGCCTTAAGGCTATATTGTAATAAAATAACAACTTCCTAGCTTATTCGATTCTTGAGATAGCGTGGCTGACTCACTTGTCTCTGTTTCAGTTAATATTTGGAAATCTGGTTGATGGATTGCCACAACATTTGCCCAAAAGAAGCCGACAGCTGTCCAAGTTTGAAGGCTGTAGGCCAAATAGCCTTTGAGGTATCGCCTTTTTAAAATAAGTAATAATAATAATAATAATAATAATAATAATAATAATAATGACAAAAGAAAACTTTGCTCACGGGTGTGGGAAGTTTTAATAATAATAATTATAATGATAATGATGAAAGATAATAAGGGTAATATTAAGAAGAGGAAATGATAGAATAAATTCACGAGATAGTGAATAAAAATCTCAGTTTCTTTTCTACTACATATACGTCGTGCATGCAGGCTGCCCTCCCCTCGGCCGGAACATGCAACCACGTAATATTGCTTGCAGTTCATTAGCTCTCTCTCTCTCTCACACACACACACACACACACACACACACACACACACACACACACACACACACACTGACTCTTCCCCCCTCCCTCTCTTCCTCCGTAATATCCTTTTATCCAAGACTTATTGCACTGAACCGTACAATTATTCACACCGAGGAGTGTCATTTGTGGTGCGGATAATCGAAGTGGTTGGGGTGTTCTGTTCTCGCTTTAACTGTGGTGCTAGAGAGAGAGAGAGAGAGAGAGAGAGAGAGAGACCTGACTGAAGTAGAAAAATATAGTGCTTTGTCTTCATACATTTTTCTTGACGTCGATGGAGTACACGACTGAGAGAGAGAGAGAGAGAGAGAGAGCACCAATTCTTTTCTTTCATTTACCTTTCTAGTCGCATCGTTCATCATTTTCTCACATGATCCTTAACACATCACGATAATGGTGATGGTGATGGCAGTGATGATGATGATGATGATGATGACGACGAGTAATTCACCACCGCATCATCACACTCATCACCATTCTCTCATCACAACATCTACCGTGACTCTCTGCTTTCCTGTGTTGTTGATGTTGATGTTGTTGTTGTTGTTGTTCATTAATATTTAGAACCCCCCCTGAGAATAGTCATGTTTTGTTATTGATTTGTTCACTTGTTATTTCTTTTCTACTACCCACGTTGTCATTTCCGCCCCACCCCTCATCTCCCCTTTTCCCCCCTCCCCTCCCCTCCCCTCCCTTACCCATCGTTCCCCCAAATCTATCCCCTTACATATTCGCCTACCTCTCATTCTCGCTCCTAATCCTTTATCTTTCGCCTACACCCTCCATATCTTACTCCCCACCCCCCTCTCTCACTCCCTATCCCTCCCTCTGCTACCTCTCTCACCCCCACCCTCCCCTCTTCTCTCCCTCCCCCCCTCCCCCACGCTTATTTCCCTCCCCCATCTCATCCCTCACCCCCTCTCCCACACATCCCTTCAGCTCTCATTTCATCCCTCCCACCCCTCTCTTCTCCCCAGCCCCCTCCCCCTCCCACCACCTCTCACGTTTCACCCTCATCATTCTCTTCACTCTTCATCCTTCACGCCTCTCATCCTGACTCGCTACTCCTCCTCCCTCACTCTTCCTTCTCACCTTACACCTCTCACCTGTCACTCCATATGAACCTTAGTTTTTCTTCACTTTTCTCCCTCACCTTTTTCCTTCTCTCACCCCTAACCATCTCCTCCCTCTCTGCTTTCTTCTCTTTCCTCTCTCCCTCTTTCTCTCTTCTCCCTCCCTCTCCCCCATCTCTCTCCTCCCTCCGCCCTCTCCCCATCTCTCTTCTCTCCCCTGTCCCTCTTTTCTTCCCCTCTTCCCCCTCACGCTTCTTGCTTTACTATCCTTGTCTTTCACTCATTAATTAAGCTAGTTATATGCAGTCACTTATCAGACAGTTTCGAAAGGACCAATACGCCTGTTGCTGTTTACTTTCCTCTGTACTCCTTTCTATTCTATCCTCTCCCCTCTTCCTATTCTTCAGTTCCCCTCTCCCCTCTTAAATTCTACTCTCTCCTCTTCAGTTCCCCTCGCCCTTCTCCCCTCTTCAATTCTCCTCTCCCGTGCCCTCTCTTCACTTCCCCTCTCCCCTCTTCACTTCCCCTCTCCAACACCTCCTCATAGCCTTCCCCTATCAACTCAAGGCCTCACATCTCACTTTACATGCACTTCATTCCCCCCACTCTACCCTCACACATACCTCCCCTCCCCTCTCATTCCCCTCACTCTACCCCTACACATACATCCCCTCCTAGCCCCTCTCATTCCCCTCACCCCTCTTCCCTCACGCACGTTTTTCACCACTCCACTCCCCTTCCCCTCACACACGTGGCTCTTCCCCTCTCACCCCTCCTACTTCCCTTACCACACCTCCCCCTCACCACTTCCCTCCCTCTTCACTCCCCCTCCTCGCCACTCACCCTCCTCTCACTGCTTTCACTTCTCTCTCTCTCTCTCTCTCTCTCTCTCACACACACACACACACACACACACACACACACACACACACACACACACACACACACACACACACACACACACACACACACACACACACACATTCTTGCCCCCTCACAGTCAAGCACTGATACGCCTTATACTTGCAGCTCCTTACTCTTCATGCCTCAATCTCCCTCATCCCAGACACCCACACCCTCAACTTCACCCCTCCCCACACCCACTATCTCACCCTACACCCACCACCCTCCGCCTCACCCACAACACCCCCACCCTTCACTAAAAAGCTCCTTCACTCTTCAATATGCAGTAACTCATCTCTTTTGTTTATGTACCTACAGTGGAGAAAATATTCCCCTCCTGTGTGTGTGTGTGTGTGTGTGTGTGTGTGTGTGTGTGTGTGTGTCGTCTTATTGCGTCTGTTCAATATTTGTTTTACCTGATATTGCCTGCATGATTGAGAGTACGTTTGCATGCCACGCCACTGTTACCTGAGAGAGAGAGAGAGAGAGAGAGAGAGAGAGAGAGAGAGAGCGAGCGCCAGCTGTCTCACTAACAGGCCAGTGACAGACAGATAGACAGATAGACAGACAGTGACAGAAAAAGAGAAAGCCAGTGACTTGTACGCAATAAAAGAGAGAGAGAGAGAGAGAGAGAGAACTAGCTTACTATCTCTCACTAACAGTCCCACACAGCCTTGCATTACCTCAATTAATATCTTTTTCTCACGCCAGGCGATAAGGGAGTCCCAGTCATGTCTTTACGCCATCGTTTGTTTTTATCTTTCCTGGGAAAATGGCGTCTTGTTGGTATTATCTTCGTAGCATAATTTGCATCGGTATTTTCAGCTCATTATTTTTCTTATCGTCAGTTTTGTATTATTAGTAATATAATTTTTTAAACTTCCCAAATCCGTGTGGGAGCTTTTATTGGGTTTCTCAGTATTCTTTTTTATTATTATTATTATTATTATTGTTATTGTTATTATTTATTATTATTGTTATGTAGTATTGCAGTATTATTGTCATTTTTTCTTGTTAAAAAGTAATATCTGTGCCATTACACAGACTCTTTGGCCGGCAGCATTCAAATTTGGTCAACTTTGTCAGACAGCTGTCCGCGTCTTAGAGTCACATATGAAGGCAGTCCGGCCTCCGTATTTCCGGATGTTATCTGGAACACACGTAACTTTGTGTTCGCGCCTTCTCAGGAACTAAGGTAGAGACCTGAAACTGTACTGCAATGTAGTCCTAAGATGGCCGCTGATCTGGAGTAAGTGTGATCTTAATGGAATGAAATCCTTCGAGATCGCCTGCGGTAAAAAATTAGGCCTTTTCAGAATATTCCGAATGTCTCCAAATTATCCATGACGGATTAAAGCTTGAGCCACCAAGCTTGGTGGACTTATAGACTGTGATGACCCAAGGCGAGATGCACAAGATTAGTGAAAAATGACTTCAAGGTTCCTTTATAGTTTGGTCTAGTAGGCAATGGCTCTGGCAAGTTTTTCATTATCAAAATTGTCCTTTGATAATTTTTCGGTATTCTAGTAACTATTAGTTGTGTATTAGCAGTGTTGGATTATTTTCGTATTTTAATTATTTGTGATTTTTTTTATTTTCCTCCATCTTCTTTACCCTTTTTTAAATGTCTCTCTCTCTCTCTCTCTCTCTCTCTCTATATATATATATATATATATATATATATATATATATATATATATATATATTTTCTTTTTCACAATTAGTTTTCATTTTTTTTTTTTACTTAATTTCGTACTGCAATCTTTTCATTTTCCAGTGCCATTAATTTCTACTGTATGCTCCTTATATATATATTTTTTCCTTCGTATCGTATTCCTAACATTTTTTTTCTAAAGATTACTTGTACACTAATTATTATTTTTAATCCGTGTACACTCTTCTTCCTGCTTCTCTTTTTTCTCATTTTACTCTTTCTCTTCTTTTTTGCTTTCTCTACTCTTGTATTACTTTTTCCACTTTTTTTTTCTCCCTTTTTGCACATTTTCTTTTTCCTGTAGTCTTTCTTTCTGTAATATTTTTCACTTTTTTCATTTTCCTCTTTGTCACTACTTTTTTTTTTTCTTTCTCTACTCATATATTACTTTCTCCACTTTTTTTTTCTCCCTCTTTACTCATTTCCTTTTTTCTGTAGTCTTTCTTTTTGTAATATTTTTCTCTTTTTTCTCTTTACTCTTTTCTGTTTTTTTTTCTACTCTGTGTTTTTTTTACTTGTTTCTTTTTCTTCCACAATTTACTCCCTCATTTTCTCTTTTTCCTCTCTTTATTTTTGTCCACTTTTTTTTTTTTGGCATTCCTTGGTAAGTGCACTAAAGGATATGTCAGACAGTGATACGTGTGTGTGTGTGTGTGTGTGTGCGCGCGCGCGCGTGGGGGGGGTAGTCGTAGTAGTAGTAGTAATAATAATAATAATAATAATAATAATTATTATTATTATTATTATTATCATTGTTATTTTTATTATTATTGTTGTTATTATTATTATTATTATTATTATTATTATTATAAACTAGTCAACAAGTCACAAAAACAGCCGCTCTCTCTCTCTCTCACACACACACACACACACACACACACACACACACACACACACACACACACACACACACACACACACACACACACACACACACACACA
>NC_137039.1:29116399-29131399 GCF_032717465.1 Coenobita brevimanus | reverse complement strand
GTCCCCCTCACGCCTCCTGTCGCTTTCTACCCTGTTCCACTCTGTTTACTTCCATCCTGCTCCATTCCATGCATTCTCTCTCCCTGTTGTTTCTCTTCATTATGCTTCGCCTCCATTCCATTCTGTTTCATTTTGTTTCATTGTTTTCCATACTGATTCACCCCATTCCATTCCACCCCATCTTTCCCACCCCACCACACCCTGCCTCACTCCGTCCCCGCCCCACCCTGGCCCCACCCCGCCACACCCAACTCATCGTGATCCCACCTTTAACTCACCCCTCGACATCCCCACGCCACCCACCACCCTGCCTCACCCTGCATCACACTACCTTACCTTCTCTCCTCACCCTCTTGCCTTTTTCTGTCATCTGTTCTTGCCTCATCCTTCACCCTGCCTCACTCTTCACCCTGCCTAACCCTGCCTCATCATTATTCCTCACCCTGACTCACCTTTCTGTCAGCTTCCCTCCGTCTCACCCCGTCCTTCAGAGAGTTAAAGTTGTGCCAATTGACAACACCTACGACTCTCATTGGTATGCAACCCTCACCTCACCCCCCACCCCCACCCCCACCCCCACCCCCACCCTGCCACACCTGCCCTCTCACACTCACATACCGTCTTTCACTCACACTTGCTGTCTCTCACACTGCCTTTTCTTCATTGTCTCACTCTTTACCTTACTCATTCTCACCTCACCCTTACCCTCCCTCACCCTCCCTCACAGAATTGGCCTTCCCCCTTCCCCCTAACTCTCACCATCGCTCCCTCTTACCACACCCTTACTCCCTCACCCTCCCTTACCTCCCTTCATCCACACTATCCCACCACACCCTTATCCACTTTCACCCACCCTCCCCCACCTGCCCTCACCTTCACCACAACATCACACCCCCACTCACTCTCACATCCCACACAGCCTTACCCACCTTCTACCGTGTCTCACCCTTACTTTTACCACATTCCTGTCTCTGCACACCCTGCGTCATTCCACCCTGCCTCACTCCACCCTGCATCATTCCACCCTGCCTCACCCCACCCAGCCTTACCCCACCCTGCCTCACTCCACCCTACCTCACCCCACTTTGCCTTGCCTCAACCTGCCTCGCCAAAACTCTACCTCATCCCACCCTGCCTCACCCCACTCAGCCTCACTCCACCCTGCCTCACCCCACCCTGCCTCACCCCACCCTGCCTCACGTTATTTCCATATTTTTCTTTTCCTTTTCTTTTGTTCAGTTTTTTCCATTGTTTTTTTATATTTTCCTGTTTCCTTCTTTTTTTTTATTTATTTCCGTTTATATTTTTCTTTATTTTTTGTTCTTTTTCATTTTCCTGTATATATTTTTTAGTTTTTTTTTTAATTTAGCCTTTCGTACTCTCTCTCTCTCTCTCCCCCGGTGTGTGTGTGTGTGTGTGTGTGTGTGTGTGTGTGTGTGTGTGTGTGTGTGTGTGTGTACGAGCTTATTTAATACAGTCATGGCATTTTCTTCCTGCGTCTCACAAAGGACTCGAGGAAATGTGTTTGTGTGTGTTTTTTTCGCCAGCTTGGAAAAAACACTCTAAATAAAGAATAAATTGCTTTACACACACACACACACACACACACACATACTCTCACACACACACATACACACACACACACACACACACACACACACACACACACACACACACACACACACACACACGTACCACATGCAGGTTCTCTCTCTCTCTCAGATTTCTGTGAGGAAGGAGGAAATCTGTTCTTCCGCTGGTTAGAGAGAGAAAGAGAGAGAGAGAGAGAGAGAGAGAGGGAGGGAGAGAGAGAGAGAGACGTGTAATATTCCCGAGAGTGCGCCTCTAAGTATGATGAAGGAGCCCCCCCTCCCCCCGTTCCCCCCCCTCTCTTTCTTTCTCTCTCACCTTCCCTCTGCCTTCACACCTTTCCCCCTTCTCTCCCTCCATGTCTCCCTTTCCCATTCTCTTCCTCTTCTTTTCCTCCCTCATCTCCCATTCCCTCCCCTCCCCTCCCTCCCTTTCAATGTCCCTCCCTCATCTTAGTCCTGCATTCACCTCCTCCTCTTCTCTTTCCCTCTCCCCCCTTCTCACTCTCCCTCCCTTCCCTCCACCCCCCCATCTTTTTCCCTCTTGTCTTTCCCTCCCTTCTTCCCACCCTTGATTCTACTCCTTCCTCTCCCCTTCCTTCCCCATACTCTCCTCCGTTCCTCCTCCTTTCCTCCCCCCTATCGCTCCTCCCCCCTTCACCTCCTTCCCCCTTTCATACCTCTCCTCGCTTCCCCCTTTTTCCTCCCCAGTTCTCCCTATACGTTACTCTTTCTCCCTTCTCCTCCCTCCCCTGCCTTTCCCTTCCCTTCACCATCTCTCCACCCCTCTTCCCTTCCTTTCCATCTCATTCCTCCTCCCATCTCCTTTCCTTTCTCCTTCCACCATCTTTCCTCCCTCTTCATCTGCCTTCTTTCCTTCCTTAAGTCTTCTTTCCTCCGTCTTTCGCAGTCTTTCCTCATCTTCCCCTTCCTCTTTCCCCTCACTCCTTCCCTCCCCTCCCCTTCTCCCTCCCCTCCACCTCTCCCCTTCCCTCCCCTCCCCTCTTTCCTTTTCCTCGCGTGATCCATATACCACACAAGGGGCTCACGAAGATGGAATTTTTTTATTCTTTTTTCCCCTTTTTTTCCCATGATTTAAAAAAAAAAAAGATATAGTTATTTTCCCTTTTCATTTATTTCCTGGTTTTTCTGTAACATGGAATTTTTTGTATATATATTTTCCTGATTTTTTTCCCCATGCATTTTTTTTCCTTTTCTGTCGGGTATGTTAGTTTTTCCACAGCTCTTCCTTCACCTCTTATTTCCTCTCAGTTTCTCTCCTCCTCCACTTCTACTCTTCTCTCCTCCTCCTCCTCCTCCTCCTCCTCCCTCCTGCATATAGTAGAAAAAGGTTGGGTCAGGAAGGGCGCATTTTTTATCATTACTGCCCCCCCCCACCTCTCTCTCTCTCTCTCTCTCTCTCTCATTTTATTTTCCTCTTTCACTGCACTCATCTTCCGTCCTCCTCTCTTCCTGTGTCCACTCTTTCTCCTCTCTCCTCCCTGTCATCTTCCGTTCTCTGTTCTCTCTCTTTCCCTCCCCACTATTTTCCCTCCCCTCTTCCGTCTTTCCTTTCCTTGTCATCGTCTCTCTCTCTCTCTCTCTCTCTCTCTCTCTCTCTCTCTCCCACCCATCTTTTTTTCTCTTCTTTCCATCTTTCCTTCACTCTTTCTCCTCTTCCAGCCTTTGTAATTTCTTCTTCCTCCTCCTCCTCCTCATCATCATCATCATCATCGTCATCGTCATCGTCATCATCATCATCATCATCATCATCATCATCATCATCTTTTCTCGTTGCATATATTTGCCAAGTCATCTTCATTTGCATATACCATTTGTCGTAAGTTTCATTGCATACATTTGAAGAGAGGTAAGTGTCTCTCTCTCTCTCTCTCTCTCTCTCTCTCGGTATCGACGTCTTCTCGTACCTTGGATAATCTTGTAAGACGAAGGTGCCAGAATTATCAGTCTTGAGAGAGACACCTGAGAGCGGTGAAGAAACTGGGTGGAGGAGGGTGGAAGAGTGGGTGGAGAGGGTGGAAGAGTGGGTGGAGGAGGGTGGAAGAGTGGGTGGAGAGGGTGGAAGACTGGTTGGAGGGTGTGAAAGGGTGTGGATGGGTATATGGAGACTGTGGATGGACTTGTAAATGATAGTGGGTGTATGTGAGGGCGTAAGAATGGGTGGATCTATACTTGACTGGAAGTGGATAGGTGGCGGTGCAGATAATGAGTGGGTGGAATGGGTGGAAGAAATTGGAGAGTGAAGGAAGGTCGGAAGTGGAAAATGTGGATGGGTACTCTTGGTTTAGTGGAGCAAGTGGAATTGGTGAACCTGGTGGACTGCAGGTTTAAGTCTCCCATCTCTTACAGTCCACCTTCCACTTTTTTTTTTTTTTTTTGGGGGGGGGGGGGGGAAGTGGATGTGGATGTGGTGGATAGAGCAAGTGGAGCGGAGGATGGAGTGAATGGAGGTGTAGGTGTGAAAGTCATACCATTCACTTTGCATGGGAATATTCATGTCTTAAAAGCATGCTAATCGTATGGACCTCTCACGCACACGCACACACATACATGAAGATACACATACACACGCACGGACATACATACAGAAGCATTCATTAGTACACATAGACATAAGCTCACGTACATACTCTTAGACACACACACACAAGCATACATGTACACGTTCATACAAGCAGACGTGCGTGCCAGGACACAGACGTACACAGACTCGCGTACACACACGCACGCATACAACACACACACACACACACACACACACACACACACACACACACACACACACACACACACACACACACACACACACACACACACACACACACACACACACACACACACACACACACACACACACACACACACACACACACACACTCGGTTTTCTTCATTTCAGTTTATCTCACCCCATAAAATGGTTTATAACGCCACAGCACACCACACCAGACCACCCTGCCACACCACCACCACCACACTACCCCACTCCACGTCACCCACCCCATAAGCACAGTACAGCAAAACACCACACCAAACCACACCACACCACACCACACCACACCACACCACATGTCCCACCCCATAGCGCAGTTCAGCAAAACAGCACAGCACCATACCACACCACACCACACCACACCACACCACACCACACTACCCCACACCACACGTCCCGTCCCACAGCACAGTACAGCAAAACAGCACAGCACCACACCACACCACACCACACCACACCACACCACACCACACCACACCTCACTCCACACCAGACTTGGGGTCTATTACTGGGTTTCTATTACTATTACTAATACTATTAATTTCAATTGCGCTCTATTATATTACTATTATAATTGCCTTAGTGGTCATCTGTTACTATTACTATTACTATTACTTGGTGATCTATTAGTATTACTATTACTCTTAATATATTATTTATGGTAACGGTATTAATTAAATTGAAAATGGTTTTCATTTTCATTATCGTTGGGAGGCTGTTCCTTTGAATGCACAAGTGTGTCTACATCACCTGATGGCCTGTTGACCACTCTCCATTCTGCACGGTCTCCTGTGGTGTACCTGCAGCTTGGAGAGCAGCCAACAGGTAACCAAGGTGAGAAGGCTGTTTTTATTGATTATGGTAAACGGTATTAAAGAAGTGTCTGTAATGGGAAAGTAATATACAGTTATCTATTACTTTGCCTTCTGTTACTATTACTATTACAGCCAGGAACTTGTGATCTATTACTATTACTATTACCATTACTTTGAAAACCCTGTAATAGTCTATTACTATTACTATTACATATTACTATTACCCCATGTCTGCTCCACACCACTCCTTTTCATAAACCACATTATACCACACCACACCCCACCCTTCCACACGACACCAGGGCCAATCCCAAGAAATGGTGGACGTGAATTTGGCAGACGAGTTGGGTGCATGGTGAATGAAAGACCCAATCACACAATGCCCGCCACGACCACCCTCCCACACCTGCCCTCGTCCACACCTGCTTATGCATAATTTTCCACGTACGCCACACCTTCCACACCTGTCCTCGTCCACACCTGCTGCACACCTTCCACACCTACACACCTGCCCCTTTTTCCACGTACCCCACACTTCCCAAACCTGCCCTTGCCCACACCTGCATCATTTTCCACGTACTCCACACCTTCCAAACCTGCCTTCGCCCACACCTACTCCACACCTGCATCTTTATTTCATGTCTACAATTACGCCACATCTGCATCGATTTTATTCTTTATGGCTATTGTACAACTTCGCCTCTTCCACACCTGCAGCTACTCCACCCGCACCCTTTCTTCCACACTTCGTTCTTACCTCCACGCACCTGCTCCACACCTGCTTGGTACTCCACAATTACGGAATTTACGTGCTTCCTTGATGCTGGAGAGGGTGACATCATCATCATCATCTTCACCACCACCACCACCATCACTATCATCATCATCTTCACCACCACCACCACCACAACCCCCACCACCAACCAACCAACCAACCAAACCTCTTTTCCCACCTAAGGATGGGGTGAGGTAGGATCCACAGAGCAAGAAAAAAAAAAAAAAAAAAACTAATGGAAAAATAACTCAAAATCCAGCCCAGTAAAATGCCCCACGCTCCCACTCGCTTCCCCGTATATATAAACTGTCCCTTAAATCCCTCCCTATCCCCGAGAAGGAGGATGGTGGACCGCAGGTGGAGAACAGTTTAAGCCGGCAGTCCACGGGGTTCACGTTCCATTTTCATCCATTTTTTCCACGAAATTTTAACCATGGAAGTTTCTTAACTATGTATGTGTGTATGTTTGTACGTATGCATGTATGTATGTATGTATGTATGTATGATCCCTCACGCCATATTCACAGTTCATCCTGGGGGTTTCTCTCTCTCTCTCTCTCTCTCTCTCACACACACACACACACACACACACACACACACACACACACACACACACACACACAATTACATTACTGAGGGGCTGGAACCTTGTAGTGGCCAGGTCGACACGTAACATTTTCCAGTTACGTGCGTGTTACGTTGAAGTTACGTCGAGATTTACGTTTAACTTACGATAATTTTGAGCTGAAGTTACGTGAGAGGAGATGTGATTACGAGATCTTAAGTTACGATTAAGTTAGGCTGAAGTTACGTAGGGATTTGCGTGTAATTTGCGATATTTTTGCGTGAGTTATGATATTTTTGCGTGGAAGTTACGGTAGAGGTATGGTGAGGCTGCGATGAAGTTACGGTTGCGATAATTGAAGTTACGATGAAGTTAGGCTGAAGTAACGAAGCAGTTGGGGTTGTAGTGGACGAGATAGATAGATAGATAGATAGATAGATAGGTAGGTAGGTAAGTTGGTTTGTTGGTAGGTAGGTAGGTAGATATAGTGAATATCCATAGATGAGATAGGTGGATAGGTAAGTAGGTATTTAAGTAGGTAGGTAGGTAGAGAGAGAGAGAGAGAGAGAGAGAGAATGTTAACTCACTTCGCTTACTTTACAGAACTCGGGCGGGCTGTCTCAAATCCTTCGGTTCAGCTGTCTTAAAGAAAAAAAGAAAGTGAGAGAGAAAAAAGAAAGCGACATAACTTCACTGGTTCGGACCTAAGTCTCCCAAGGGAACTCCTCGCTCACATTCTCTCTCTCTCTCTCTCTCTCTCTCTCTCTCTCTCTCTCGTGTGGGGGCCATTTGGGGTATATTATTAGGTACTCGTGTGTGTGTGTGTGTGTGTATGTGTGTGTGTGTGTGTGTGTGTGCGAGGGTGTGTGTGTGTGTGTGTGTGTGTGTGTGTGTGTGTGTGTGTTTTATTGTCTTATTTATAGGCTATCTCATATTCCTGTTTTTTTCCCTTCACTCAATTTAAGTTTTCTGTGTTTTTCCTCCGTTCTCTTCTTAACTACTTCTTGGTCTGTTTCTCACTGTTTTATTGCCCCCCCCCTCTCTCTCTCTCTCTCTCTCTCTCTCTCTCTCCCTTTTCTCCTAGACTAGAGATTCGATTTGATTAGTAACCAAGGAGACTCATCACTACATCATAACTAAGGCTATAATTGCCCAGTTTCCTCAGGTGATAGCAAACATGATAACACCCATCTCTCTCTCACACACACACACACACACACACACACACACACACACACACACACACACACACACACACACACACACACACACACACATGTCGACCCCTTAGCCAACTTCTCTTCCGTGTAGTTCCTCTGGAGACGGTGGAAGTTAGAGAGAGAGAGAGAGAGAAGGAGAGAGTGGAGGGGAGGAAGGAAGAAAGGCAAGGGAGGAAAGGAAGATAAGTTAAAGGAAATTGAGAGAGAGAGAGAGAGAGATATTCCTCCTTCCTCCCCGTGCCCTCCACCTCGTTCGTACTCTTAACACCCGTGGCAGATGAGAGCTAACTTTATTTTCTCTACTCTCTCACTTTCTCTCTCTCCCTTTATGCCATTTTTCATCTTTACTCCTCCTCTCTCTTTCCCGTTCCCTCCTTTTCGTGTTTTTCTTCCCATTGGTTTATGATTATTATTTTCCATCAATAATTCTCTTTCCTCTGCGTTTCCCTTTTTCCCTCCCTTACTTTCATCCTCCTTTTCTTCCCTGTCTTCCTGGTTCTCTATGTCTTCAGTGCTGTTTTTTTTTTTTCGCCTTTTTTTCGTCGCCCTTTTTATTATCTTATTTTTTCGTACCGTCGCCAACACCTGTGACCGAAGACAATACCTGGGCTTAATTAGATCTGTATTTCGGCGTCTGGTGGTTCAGCGCCCGTCTGTTTGCACCTTTTTCTGAATTATTGTGGAAGTGTAAATCAGAAATCTGATAAAAGTGGCTCAGGGGTAAGGATCTGGTACACACACACACACACACACACACACACACACACACACACACACACACACACACACACACACACACACACACACACACACACACACACACACACAGGGAGGTGAGAGAGAGAGAGAGAGAGAGAGAGAAGGAGAGTGAGAATCAAACACAGAGAGAAAGAGAGAGAATCAGACACAGAGAGGAGAGAGAGAGAGAGAGAGAGAGAGAGAGAGAATGAGACAGAGAGAGAGAGAGAGAGAGAGAGAGAGAGAGAGAGAGAGAGAGACAGACAGACAGAAAGAATAAAAACACTCACTTTTAAGAAATGTACCAAGACTGTCTTAGCGAATGTAAAAAAAAAAATAATAATAATAATAATAATCTCTTGTTTACAAAGTGCCTCCCTATTTACCAGCTAAGATTCCCAGCTTACAAAGGGCATTCCAAAGGGCGTCTGCAAGTTGATATAGAGAAAGTTACAAGGAAAGTTAGGAGGGGGAGGGGGGAGAGAGAGAGGTGGAAAGTTAGGAGGGGGAGAGAGAGAGAGAGAGAGAGAGGCGGAAAGTTAGGGTAAGCAAGGGAATTTCTTTGGAGAGGGTGTGTGTGAGGAAGTTAGAGAGAGAGAGAGAGACGGGGTGGTGGGGGGAGAAACGCCCCCTAGGGAAGCGTGGCCCTAAAACTATTGCTTCTTATAGCCAAGTTTAAGTCTTTGGGGGTCTTGCTATCGACTCAGCTCTGTGGCTTAGTAGTTATCTTTTTTTTTTTTCGTTAGTTTTCACTTTGTACGATGATGATGATGACGAGGAGGAGGTGGATAATAATAATGATAATAATAATAATAGTAATAATAATAATTGTAATAGAAATAGTAGTAGTAGTAGTAGTAGTAATAAGAGGAGGAGGAGGAGGAGAAGGAATAGTATGGTAATAATAATAATAATAATAATAATAATAATGTTGTCTGTATTATCTAAGCTGCTTATTTTCAACATTAATATTTTTCGCTCCTTTGTAATTCCTTATGTTTATTTAATTTTTTTTTATCCTATTTTTTTATATTGAATACAGTTTTCTTGGTTTCTTATCTTTCAAGTGTAATTTTTTTTTTTTTTTTCACTTATTTTCTGTTATGTACTCAAAATTTTTCGTATTAAGTTTTGGTAGTTTTTTTTATGATTTTTTTGACCTATAGAATGGTCTAAGAGGTTCTAGAGATAATATATATATATAATTTTTCTGCCCATTTGCTTCCTCTTCTATATTTTGACAGCCTTATCCCCCAAATAATTACCTTCCAGTGTATTTTTCCTGTTGCTTTTTCCCTTTATATTTTTTGCTTGCTATTCTTTTCAACGTGTGTGTGTGTGTGTGTGTGTGTGTGTGTGTGTGTGTGTGTGTTACGTGTGTATTTTTCAGCCACGCCATAAGGTAGGTTCGTGAATAGTAAGGTTTGGGATTGATTTGAATGTATTTTTATTATTATTATTATTATTATTATTATTATTATTATATTCAATATCGTAAGTGCATAAGTGTTTTGCTAGTCAGTCGTTATTGTTATCGTTATCATTATCATCATTATAGTCGTCGTCCTTGTCACTAGCAGAGTTCCATCATCACCATCATCATCATCATCATCATCATCATCATCATTACTAGTAGATTTGTATCGTCATCATTTTATTATCACTAGTAAAAGTTGCATGCCACCACCACCACACCACATCACGCCACGCCACGCCACGCCACGCCACGCCACACCACACCACACCACACCACACCACACCACACCACACCACACTACACTACTCTACACTACACTACACTACACTACACTACAACACCACCACACCACGACCACCACTCCATTTCTCCATCATGTGCAAAAAATTTCTCTAACTCAAAACTTTTAATGAAGACGAAAGTATTTATGATATTCGGGCCGCCCAGCATAGTCACGAAGAAGTGGAGGAGGCGGGGAACAAGTTTTTGGTGATCCCGGATGAAGGAGGAGTGTAGGAGTGGTGGTTTCTCTCTCTCTCTCTCTCTCTCAGTGTGTGTGTGTGTGTGTGTGTGTGTGTGTTCTTAAAGTCTCCTTGGTGTCTAGTGAAAAAGTAAGGTTTCAAGAAGAGCTTAGTTTGGACTCGGTCAGGTCTTGAAGGCAGCTTAGAGAGAGAGAGAGAGAGAGAGAGAGAGAGAACTTTATGGGAAGGGCGTGTCAGAGGTGAGTTGAGGGGAGAGGAGGGAAGGGTATGTGGAGGGAGAAAGCCTTAGAGGGGAGAAGGAAGGACGGGAGGAAAGGAGAGAAGGTGTGGAGGGAGAGAAATGATAGGAGGGAGAGGGAGAGAGAAAGACAGAACAGACAGAAGGGTAGATAGATAGATAGATAGATAGAGAAAGGGAGGGAAGAGAAAGAAAATAGGTAGGTATGGTATGAGTGACTATTGGGTTGTATATAGACAGAGAGAGAGAGAGAGAGAGAGAGAGAGAGAGAGAGAGAGAGAGAGAGAATTAATCCCCCTAATATAAATCTTGCACTTAATCCCAGACCAGCAGTAATCCAGGTCTTTATTCTGAGTCCAAGTGATAAATCTCTCTCTCTCTCTCTCTCTCTCTCTCTCTCTCTCTCTCTCTCTCTCTCTCTCTCTCTCATATATTAATAACTCTCCTCTCCATTTTCTTCTCTCTGTTTCTCTCCCCATTTCTTCTGTCATTCCCTTCCCTTCCTCCCTCTCCTTCTCCAACGCCTCATTTCCTTTCCTCCGCCTCTTCCCTTCCTCCTTGCCCCTCCTTCCTTCCACCATATCTCCTCCCCTCCACTTTTCCTCCCCTCTCCCCTCCACTTTCCTCTGACACTCCCCTCTCCATAAAACCTCTCTCTTTCCACCCAGAATCTTTTTTAAAACTCTTTCCTTCCCTATTTTCTTACTCATTTCTTAATATCTTTATGTCCTTATTTACTTCCTCCCTCTTTTATTTTTGAACTACTGTCCCGCATGTCTCTCTGTCTGTCTTTCTGTCTCTGTTTCTGTCTATGTCTGTTTGTCTCTCTCTCTCTGTCTCATAAGCTCTCACATCTTCAGGTTCATCTTTCCTTCCTTTCTTCATCTAATCCGTCATGACCCCCCTCTCTCTCTCTCTCTCTCTCTCTCTCTCTCTCTCTCTCTCTCTAAGATTGCCTCACAGAAATTTACCTTAAAAGCTTCCAATTCAGGTGCTTCTTAAATTACAGGCCAGTGAGAGGTGTTTGTTGGAGAGAGAGAGAGAGAGAGAGAGAGAGAGAGAGAGAGAGAGAATGTGTTAGGGATTTTTTGTTTGTTAAAGAGAGGTATGTTTGTGTTAAATTGATTAGTAGATAGATAGATGCATGGTGAGATACGGAGAGAGAGAGAGAGAGAGAGAATTTGAGTGTTGAATGACATTTACTACGTTTGTTCAGGTATATTATTTTATCCAGGGCGCGCGCACGCACGCACGCACGCACGCACGCACGCACGCACGCACGCACGCACGCACGCACGCACGCACGCACACACACACACACACACACACACACACACACACACACACACACACACACACACACACACACACACACACACACACACACACACACACACACACACACACACACACACACACACACAATACTAGGTTAAAGGTTCATGTTATTTCTTTTACTGCTTATTGTATGAAAACTACCCTGGCCGTGAGAGAGAGAGAGAGAGAGCAAGGGGGAGGGGTAAGACATATGTGTAAATGGATGTTTGTAGTAAGTTGGTGGGTGGTGAAGGAAGGGAGGGAGGAAGGAAGAAAGGGAGGGAGGAAGGAAGGAAATAAAAGGAAGGATGGAAGTAGAAGGACGGCAGGAAGGAAGGAGGTAAGGACGGAAGACGCCTGACAAATGTGTTATAATGAAGCCAATTATAGGTCTTATCGCCTGTCCCTCCCTTCCTCCATCTCCCCCTCCGTCTCTCCTTTCCTCCGTCTCCCCTTTCCTCCATCTCCACCTCCGTCTTTCCTTTCCTCCATCTCCACCTCCGTCTCTCCTTTCCTCCATCTCTCCCTTCGTCTCTCCTTTCCTCCATCTCCACCTCCGTCTCTCCTTTCCTTCATCTGCCCCTCCGTCTCCCCCTCCGTCTGTCCTCTTCATTTCCTTCTCCTCTTTCTCCCTTCATTGTTTTCCCTCCTTTCTCCTCCCCTTCCCTTCCTCTCTCCTTCACTTTCCTCTCCTTCCACCCTTTCCCTTCCTTCACTCTCACTCCCTGCCATCCTCTTCTCACTTTCCTTCCTCCTCCTCCTCCTCCTCCTCACTAACCTGACAAATACAGGCTGTAATGAAGCTAGTTAAGGATCCTGTAGCCTCTCTCTCTCTCTCTCTCTCTCTCTCTGCACATACCCCTTTCTCTTCCCACTTTCCTCCAGCACTCCTTACTTCCTTCCTCTTATACTTTCTCCTCCTCCCCTCCCCTCCCCTCCCCTCCCTCCTATGACCCAAAAAAGCTTATGTAAAAGGTATTGAAAGCTTTTATTAACTTAGTGTGTTTATGGGCTGAGAGAGAGAGAGAGAGAGAGAGATCGGGAAAGGAGGAGACAAGAAGCTGAAGGAAGGGGAAAAGGAGAGAGAGAGAGAGAGAGAGAGAGAGAGAGAGAGCGGAAGCTGGGGAGAACATTAGGAGAGGGAGATGATGGAGGAATGATGAGGGCAGAGGAAGGGAGGAGGGAGACAACATTAGGAGGAATGGGGGAAAAGGGAGGGGAAAGAGGGAGGGGGGGAGGGGGAGAAGAAAATATGGGTGAAGAAGGCATGGAGGGGAGATGGATGGGAAGGGGAGAGGGAGTTAAGGGGGGGGGAATGATGGATGTCAAAGTAGGGAAGCATAGAAATGTGAGAGGGGAGGGATGAGGGAGGGAGGGGAAGGGGGAGGGAGAGGGGCAGAAATGATGGATGTGAAGGGGTGGGGGGAGGGGGAGGTGATATATGTGTGAGCTGTTAAGGTGGGGTGGGAGAAAGAGAGAGAGAGAGAGAGGGGGGGCTGTAAAGGGGTGTGGGGAAAGAGGGAAGGGACGAAATAGAGAGAGAGAGAGAGAGAGAGAGAGAGAGAGGTGATAGATGCGTGTTGGGTGAGGTGGAGTGGGGGAGGGGGAGGGGGAGGAGAGGGGGAGACCTAGTAATGGATGAAAGGATTAGTGTGAGTTATGATCCCTAGTTAAACCCCTCTAAACTCCCCCTCCCCTTCCCCCTCCCCTTTCTCCCCTTCCCCTCCTCCCCCTTTTAACCTCCCCCACTCCTCCCCCCTTACTCTTTCCTATCCCCCATTTCATCCCTACTCTCCCCTACCCAATCCACTCTCCCTCTCCTTCCCCTTGTATCCCCTTTCCCCTCCATTCCCCCCCTTCCCTTTTCTTCCCATTTTCCTTCCCTTTTCCTCTCCCTCCTCCCCTATGTCTTCCCTCATTCCCCTCCCCTCTTCCCCTTCCCTCCCATCCCCGTCCCCTTCCAACACACCCTACTCTCCCCTCCCCAAGACCTCCCCCTCCACCTTCCCCTTATTCCCCTTTCCCCCTCCACTTCCCTCCCCTTTTTATTCCGTCGCTCCCCACCCCTCCCCTCATCTATTCTCCTCCTCCCCTAAACCCCACCTCCCCCTTCCCCTCTCCTCCCCCTTCCCCTCCTCTCCCTCTCCTCTCCCCCTCTTCTGCTCCCCTCCCTTCCCCTCTCCTCCCCCTTCCCCTCCTCTCCCTCTCCTCTCCCCCTCTTCTGCTCCCCTCCCCTCCCCCTCCCTATACAATTTTCTGGTTGCAGTGACTGAACGACTGATTTAAAGGTCTCGTCATCACAATTATTCACTTTCATCACCATCATCATCATCACCATCATCATCATCATAATCCATCACATCAGCATTATTCACTTTCATAATTCATCACAATCATCATCATCATCATCATCACCGTCATCATCACCATCATCATCATCATCATCATTATCACCACCACCACCATCATCGTCATCATCATCATCATCACCACCACCACCACCACACACACACACACACACACACACACACACACACACACACACACACACACACACACACACACACACACACACACACACACACACACACACACACACACACACACACAGCCATTATCTCAACTCTCCATTTTTCCCTCTGCTTTGTAGTTAAACAGTAAACAAATAATTTCAGAGTTATGGTTGTTGAGAGAGAGAGAGAGAGAGAGAGAGAGAGAGAGAGAGAGTTATGAGAAAGTGATGGGGAATAGTTGAGAGCTGTAATTATATAGACTTATGGATAGACGGATAGATAGATAAAGAGATAGGTAGGTAGGTAGAGAGAGGGAGAGAGAGAGAGAGAGACGACGCAGGTCCACGGTCAGCGAACACTTACCTTCCTCTGTTCCATTCTTTCTGTCCCTCTTTCCCTCCTCTCCTTTCTCCCTTCCTCCACTTTTCTCCCTCCTTTCATCTCTCTCACTCTCTTTTCCTCTCCGTCTCTCCATTCCCG
>NC_137039.1:29111399-29113899 GCF_032717465.1 Coenobita brevimanus | reverse complement strand
AGAGAGAGAGACATATAATTAGGTAGAAAAACTAACATTGATTAATTGATTATCTGATAAGGGATGAGCAGAGAATATTATTTTTATTCTGGGTACTTTCCTTCCTTCCTTCCCTCTCTTCCTTCCTTCCTTCCTTCCTTCCCTCCTTCCATGCTTGCTTTGGTCTTCTTTCTACTCTTCCTTCCCTCCTTCCTTCTCCTCTCCTTCTTTCGTTCATCCTTCCTTCCTTCCTCTCTTCCTCCCTCCCTCCCTCCCTCCCTCCCTTAATCGTCTTTGATCACCCACTCCCCTTCTCTTTCCATTTACCCCCTACCCTAGTGTGATCATTATCTCTCTCTCTCTCTCTCTCTCTCTCTCTCTCTCTCTCTCTCGTGATAGCAACTCTTATCTTGCTCCCTCCCTCTTTATCTGTCCACATCTCCCCTCCCTCTTTCTGTTTTATCTTCCTCTGTAGGCTCCCTCCACCTTTCCCCTCTCTCCTCTCTCTCTTTCTCTCGCCTTGTCTTCCTCCCTTCTCTTGTCTTACTCAGTTCCTTCTTCCGCTTCCATTCCTCTTTCTCTCCCTCTCTCTCTCTCATTTTATTTTGTCATTTTTCTTCCCTTTCTTTCCCTTCTCCTCTTCTCTCTTCTCTCTCGTCCCTCCCCCACCGTGTCTTCCCTCCTGTCTTCTCATTCTTCTCTCTTCTCCTCTTATATTTCTCCATCTCAGTCTTCCATTCCTCTCCATTTTTCTTCCGTCTCTCCCCTCTCCCCTTCCCCTCTCCCTCACTCCTCTTTATCTTCGTATACTTGACACTTTGCTCTCTCTCTCTCTCTCTCTCTCTCTCTCTCTCTCTCTCTCTCTCTCTCTCGAAATATTAACCCTTCACGAAAGTTTTGGGAAAGTGTTGTTGTTGTTGTTGTCTTTGTTATTTTCTTCGTCTTCTCGTGCATTTTTTTTTCTTTCGCTTTTTGAGTTTGTCGAAAAGTATATTATATGCCGCTGTATTTGTCAGTGTACCTGATTATATATTCCGGTTTTTTTTTTTTTTTTTTTTTTTTTTTTTTTTTTTTTTTTTTTTTTTTAAGGCAGCCTTTGTTTGTCATTCTGTCTCTTTTATATATTTTTTGTATACATGTAATTTTGTATATATGTACATGATATTAAGCAGCTGTGTGTCTGTCCATCCACCTACTGATCCACCCATTCACAACTATCTATCCATACATCCACCCATCCGTCCATCCATCCAGCCAGCCACCCACTCATCCACCCACCCACCCATCCATCCATCCATCCATTCATCCACCCATCCAACCACGTACATGTCCATCCATCCATCCATCACTACAATACACAATTATACACTATCCCAGCTGCTGTACCACTCGCAAATGGCGCTAAAAGGTTACGTGACACCCTGCCATCCATCATCACTGTGTTAATATTTTTGTCAACACGAAGCCAGTGTGGGGTTGTTGATGTGGGGTGGGTTTGTGGGGTTGGGTGTGTGTGTTTGTGGTGGTGGTGGTGGTGGTAGTGGTGGTGGTAATTTGGTTTTGAATGCTGTTTGAAGTGGTGATAGTTTTTTATTTGTTTTCATGTTTAATTGTGTGATTGATGATGGTGATGATGATGAAGGTACTGCTGCTGCTGGTGATGATGATGAAGGTACTGCTGCTGCTGATGATGATGAGTGTATTGGTGGTGATGAGTGTATTGGTGGTGATCATGGTGGTAATGATGATGAAGATGGTGATGGTGCTGTTAATAATTCTAGTGATGACGATTGAGATAGTGATGATGGTGATGATATAGTGGTGTCTTTTTTTTAACAGTTGTTTTTCTTATATTTCCATTGATTCTGTTACTAGGTTTTTAAGGCGATTCTCTCTCTCTCTCTCTCTCTCTCTCCCTCCCAAGGGTAAAAATATTCCCTGATCAATAACCCCGAGAGACCCTGGTGGTGCTCGAGAGAGAGAGAAAAAGAGAGAGAGAGAGAGAGAGAGAGAGAGAGAGAGAGATTCTAACACCAATTCCTTCCTAAGTCTCGCAAAAGCTCGTGAAAGTCGAGAACATCAACCATTTTTTTTTTTACGAGGAAATATTACATCATAACACCAGTGAAATACCGATTGTGTGGTGGTGTGTGTAGTGGTGGTGGTGTGTGTAGTGGTGGTGGTGTGTGCAGTGGTGGTGTGTGTAGTGGTGGTGGTGTGTGTAGTGGTGGTGGTGGTGTGTGTAGTGGGGGCGGTGTGTGTAGTGGTGGCGGTGTGTGTAGTGGTGGTGGTGTGTGTAGTGGTGGTGGTGGTGTGTAGTGGTGGCGGTGGTGTGTGTAGTGGTGGTGGTGTGTGTAGTGGTGGTGGTGGTGTGTGTAGTGGTGGTGGTGGTGGTGTGTGTAGTGGTGGCGGTGTGTGTAGTGGTGGTGGTGGTGTGTGTAGTGGTGGTGGTGTGTGTAGTGGTGGTAGTGGTGTGTGTAGTGGTGGTGGTGGTGGTGGTGGTGTGTGTAGTGGTGGTGGT
>NC_137039.1:29096399-29108899 GCF_032717465.1 Coenobita brevimanus | reverse complement strand
GGAAAAGCACTTTGTAAAAATGAGAGAGAGAGAGAGAACAACAAAGCAAGGGGGGGGGGTAAGCATGATGAAGGTCTGTAATTCATATTGACTTTGCTTGCTAGTATGACAGGCTAGGGTGCAGAGGGAGGCATGACCAGTGGCAAGAAGAACGTAGACACGGAAGAGAGTGTAGCCAGTTTTTTTTTTTTAGAGAGATGTAAGAAGGTGAAGAGAGACTTAGAGGAAATGACTCTTTAATTCTTAGGCCTGTCGTCTTTTGGGTTGAGGAAGCTTCCTAACACCTCTTCCTTAGTGATTTATTATTCTTGCCATCATTGTTATTATTTTATTTTGTTGGTTAATATCCTTCTCAGCGTTATTGATGCAGAGTATGGCCATAGTGGAAGAATTGATGTAACGCAGAACAGGAGAGTAAGTTGTAATCAAAATAAATCGCTTAGGAAAAAGTGTTAGGGAGCTTCCTTAACCGGCGATTTTATGGATTGACCCAGACGATTTTTATTCAGCTTAGAGAAATCCGATACAAGAGGAATTACGTAAAGAAAGGGATTAGGACGGATTTGGAGTTAGAGGTAGAACGCGATGGATTAGGCAAAGTAAAGAAGAGGGGTTAGGAGGGATTAGGAGATAAGAGCAGCGCGGTGGATTAGGTAAAGACGGAGGGATCAGGGACAGAGAGGTAGGATTTATAGTGGGAATACACCTTGCAAAATTAGTCCGTAGTGCAAACAGGCCCTTCGTGGCTTTGTCTTAAGATTACAAGTTAAGGAAGCAAAAATGGATGACTTAAAGCACACACACACACACACACACACACACACACACACACACACACACACACACACACACACACACACACACACACACACACACACACACACACACACACACACACACACACACACACACTCACCTATCTTATTACCTCCATCTTCCCCTCCCTCTTTTCCCTCCCTCCCCGTCATCACCCCCTTCCTCCCCCTCCTCCTCCCAGCACCCTCCCTTCCCCCATCCCTTTCCTTCCCCGAACCTCACTCATCCATAACACCCACAACCATGCCAATTCCTTCACCCCCCATCATATCACCCCCTCCGTCTCCTCTCCCCTCCTCTTCACCCCCTTCCTCCCTCCCCTCCTTTACCTACTGTCCCCGCCCTCCTCTCTTCTCTATCCTGCCCCCTTTTCCTCCTCTCTCACTCTCCACTACCCTCCACCATCTCCACACTCCATTTTTCCTCGGAGCCCCATTCCAAAGAGTGAGTGGGAAGAAAGTTTAAGTGTGAAAAAGTGTGTGAGTTTGTGAGGGCGTGAGTGGTGAGTAGGGAAGAGAGTGTGAATGAGCGTGTGCGTGTGATGAGTATGAATGAGGTGAGTGTGAGTGGTGAGTGTGATAAGGGTGAATGTGTTGCATGAGTAGTGAGTGTGAGGGAGGGAGGGTGTGAGTGACGAGCTTAAAATAATGTGTGAAAGAGTATGTGAGTAAGTGTGTGGACGTGAGTGATAAGCGTAAGAGAGAGTGTGTGTGAAAGAGTGTGTGAGTGAGTGTGTGGACGTGAGTGATAAGCGTAAGAGAGAGTGTGTGTGAAAGAGTGTGTGAGTGAATGTGTGGGCGTGAGTGATAAACGTAAGAGAGAGTGTGTGTGAAAGAGTGTGTGAGTGAATGTGTGGGCGTGAGTGATAAACGTAAGAGAGAGTGTGTGTGAAAGAGTGTGTGAGTGAGTGTGTGGGCGTGAGTGATAAGCGTAAGAGAGAGTGTGTGTGAGTGAGCGTGAGTGATAAGCGTAAGAGAGCGGTGTGCAACAGGTAATGAAACACCTGGCCTGTCCCTATTACTGTGCTGAAGGTGAGTTACGTGTTAGAGAGAGAGAGAGAGAGAGAGAGAGAGAGAACTGACGGAGAAGAAGGAAGTTGAGACGGAAAATGAAAGAGGGAGAGGAGGGAAGAAGCAAGGGGGATGGAGGTGGAAGGAGAGAAAAGTCAGAATGAGGAGAGGGAAGGCTGAGGGAGGGAGGAGAATAAAGGGAGGTGAGTAAATGGGAAGGGAGAAGGAGAGGAGGGGTGTCCAAGAGTTAAAAAGAGGGGGAGGGAGGGGAAGGGAAGAAGAGAGATGGGAAGGAGAGAGTGGATTGATAGGGGAGGGAAAGGCAGGGACACAGGAGGGGGAAGAGAGAGAGAGGAAGGGGGTGGGGGGGAGGAAGAATGAGTAGTAGCGTGACATTTACCTCACCTTTTCTCTCTCTCTCTTTTTTTATTTTTTATTTCTCTGGAATTTCTGTGTTTACTTTCTCTTTATTCCTCTCTTTTTTTCCTGCTTTGTAATTTTCCCTTTGACAGCTGTTTTACTCATGTTTTTTAGTAATTGCATATTTCACCGTTTACCGAGAAATGTGTGTGTGTGTGTAAGGTGCCTCTGACTGCTTTCTTTTATAATATATTCGTGTGTGTGTATGTGTGTGTGTTTTGTAGTTCAGGTTGTTGTGTGTGATCCTTTTTCACCTCATATATTTCACCTACCTTTACCCTCAGTTTACCTGTCCTTTCTCCCAATTACCTGGTCATATACAGTTTCTTCCTTATATATAAACTGTCCAGACCCACTTATTAAAATTCTATATATATTGCAAAGAGGAAGAAGTTTGGGTTTTGGCAAGAGAAATTAAAAAAACTGAACCTTCACCAAAATAATCAATCATACCTGTTTATAATAAGTCGAGTTTTGTATATGTTGTTAATTACTGTTTTTATAATCTAATTTCTTGGCTTAAAAATAGATGAATGTACTGACAGTTTGTGTGTAGGTAAAAAATTACGCTTATTTTTAGGATTTGCGATACACACACACACACACACACACACACACACACACACACACACACACACACACACACACACACACACACACACACACACACACACACACACACACACACACACACACACACACACACACACACACACACACACACACACACACACACACACACACACACACACACACACACGGTTTGTGTTGAATATTGCTTGGGCCCGCAGAATAAAAGTTTGTGTGGATGGTGAAACATTGCGTGCAGTCGCCTCCATGTTGCGTGCTTGCGTGCGTGCGTGTGAGGGGTCAGGAGATGGCCTTTCATAATAGCTGTTCTTTCTCCACTACCTCCCCTTCCACCCTAATCACCCCCCCCTCACCCCACCCTCACCCATCTGTCTTTGTCCATCGTTATTAAGGTAGATAGATAGATAGATAGATAGATGGGCAGGTAGACATAGATACCTCTTCTAATTAACTCTCATATATAGGAATAAAAAATTCTCTCTCTCTCTCTCTCTCTCTCTCTCTCACACACACACACACACACACACACACACACACACACACACACACAACGAATAAATAGGAAAAAAATGGAAGCAAATTAGGAAACCATTTTCGTAGCCTTAAATAGAAGGGAATATGTCAGGTTGTCAGGCGGGGTGATGAGAGAGAGAGAGAGAGAGAGAGAGAAACGTGGGTAGCCGATTCCGTGGATCTTATTTGTGCGTTTATTTTATTATTATTTTTTAGAGAGAGAAAGAGAAGTAAGTGAAACGTGAGTAGCCGATTCCGTAGACTTTAGTTGTATGTTTAATTATTATTATTATTTTTTTTTTTGGAGAGAGAGAGAGAGAGAGAGAGAGAGGGAGACGTCTTCCGTGTAAGGTTACGTAAGAGTCTGAAATGTCTCTCTTTCTCCTTAAGGCCAAGGTCGCATATGCTCCTGTCAGACCAGTTTGATACATTCTTTATAGTCCCCCCTTGCCCCCTAAATACACACACACACACACACACACACACACACACACACACACACACACACACACACACACACACACACACGACACGTCAGTCCTTTGTGTTGCATCCATTCTTTGTGAAAAATACATCAGTTGTTTCTTCTGTATCAGCCTTCCCTTGTCCCTTCATCTATTTTTCATCTCCTCTCCCTTCCTTCCTCCCTTCCCTCCCTCCCTTCTTCCCTCCCTCCCTCCCTCCTTCCTTCCTGTCTCGTTTCTTGCTTTCCATTTCTTCCATAGTTCGCTCTTTCTCAGTCTTTCACAATATCAGTCATGCAGTTTTCATATTTTTTTTCCTTTCATCTCTTTCTCTTGTCCTTGCCTTTATATATTTTTCATTCCTTCTCCTTTCCCTTCTTTCGTCTCTTCTTCGATTTCCTTGTCAGTTTCTTGTCTTTCTTCCATCTCTCTGTCTTTCTCTTTCCCTCTTGTTCCTCTTCTCTTCTTCGCTCTATTCTTCGTTCCCTTCCTTCCTCTTCTCTTCTTTCCTTTATTCATCATTCCTTTCCTTCCTCGTCTCGTCTTCCCTCCTTTACACTTCCTTCATTTCCTTCCTCATTTCTTCTTTCCCTTATTCTTTCTTTTCCTCCCTCTTCTCTTCTTTCCTTTATTCTCCATTCCTTTCCTTCCTCTTTCCATCGTTCCTTTATTCTTCCCTCTTTTCTTCCACTTCTCTTCTTTCCTCTGTTCTTCCTTTTCCTTCCTCTTCTCTTCCTTCCTTCATTCTTCATTTCTTTCCCCTCTCTTCTTCCTTACCTTATTCGTCCTTCCTTTCCTTTCTTATCTCTTCTTTCCTCTTTTCGTTTTTATTCCTCGAGTTTTCTGTTTTTCCTTCCAATATCCCCCCCCCCTCCCTGTCTCTCTCACTCCTTCCTTTTACCCCTGAGCCCCATAAATCACAAATCCCCATGCCTACTCCCCCATCCCCACCCTTACCCAACCCATCCCCACCCTCACCCTCTCCCATCCCATTCCCACCCACACATCTCCTTCCCACACCATCACCTCTCTCCATCCTCACCCTCCACACCCCATCCCTGCACCTCCTCTCCACTCCTTCTCCATCCATCCTTGCACTACCCGTCCCTCCACCCTCATCCCTCCCTATTCCCCCACCCTCATCCCTCACCCTGCCTCCCTTCTTCCCGCTTTGCACTCCCTCATCCCACTCACCCTTCACATCCCTCACCCTATCCTTTCCTCTCCCCTACATTCTTTAACCACACCTTCCTACCTCATACACCACCACCCTCACCCCCACACCCTTATCCCTGCCACACACCCCACCACCTCCCACGCCCACACCCCAACCTTTCCCCATCTCCTACGCCCACACCCACAACTCAACCTTCCCCTCCCCCACTTCCCACTCCCACACCTCCACCTTCTCCCACCTCCCACGCCCTCACCCTCACCCTCACCTTCCTCCACCTCTCATGGCCACACCCCAACCTTCCCCCCACCTCCCACGCCCACACGTCAACCTTCCCCTACTTCCCACGCCAAAACCCCAACCTTCCCCCACTTCCCACGCCAAAACCCCAACCTTCCCCCCACCTCCCACTCCCGCACCCCCACCCTCCCCCACCTTCTATGCCTTCACCACCACCTTCCCCACCAATTCTCACACCCACACCCTCCCCCACCACCTATGCCCTCACCACCACCTTCCCCACCAATTCTCACCCCCACACCCCCACCTTCCCCCCCTCCTGCCACGCCCACACACCCCCACCTTCCACGACCATCCCCCAACCATCCCCCATCCAAACCCCTTCTCATGAATAATGCATACCAGGCTCGAGTTTAGCACCTTGGCTAGCATTATTTACGTGTAGACCCCCCTCCCCCCTGCTGCTCCCCCCTCCCTTCCTCCCTGCTGTTTCCCCCTCACTTCCCCCCTGCTGTTCCCCCTCTCCTTTCCCCCTTGCTGTTTCCCCCTCCCTTCCCCCCTGCTGTTTCCCCATCTCCCTTCTCCCTCCTCTTCCCCCTCTCCCTTCCCCACCACACCCTCCTGTTCCCCCTCTCCCTTCCCCACCACCCCCTTCTTCTGTTCCCCCCTCCCCCTCTTCACCCCTCACCTCTGCATCCTTTGTACCACCCACCCCTTCGGCCTCTTCCCCCTCCCCCTCCTTCACCCCTTCCCCTTCCTCCTCCTTCACCCCTTCCCCCTCCGTCTCCTTCCCCCCTTCCCCCACCCTCTCCTTCACCCCTTCCCCCTCCCTCTTCCTCATCTCCCTCTGACCTCTCACCCCCACCCCTCTAGAGCCCCCTCACGCCACCCCTCACCCCAACCTCTGCTCTTGGATTCTACTTGGATTCTTATTGGATTCTTGGGGCCATATCCTCGTGGGGTAGTGGGTCCCTCAGCACCTTTTACTTAGAGATTTATTTTGCATGTACCACCTTAGCAGTCTCATTTTTCTTTTTTATACCTTTTTATATATGGACATAATTTTACATATAGAGACGAGAATACAACGTTTGAACTCCTTTTTGAATTCGTAGACTTTTATTTGATCTAGACTTTATTCTTACCCATCCTCACCCTGCCTCACCCTCACCCTGCCACACCCCCACCCTGCCACACCCTCACCCTGCCACACCCTCACCCATCATCACCCTTCCTTCACCGTAACCCTGCCTCACCCTTCCCTCACACACCTTCACCCCGCCTCACCGTGCCTCCCCTCACACACCTTCACCCCGCCTCACCGTGCCTCCCCTCACACACCTTCACCCCGCCTCACCGTGCCTCCCCTCACCCATCCTCACCCTGCCACGCCCTTCCCTTACCCTCACCCTTCCCTCACCCAAACCATGCTTCACCCTCACCCTTCTCTAACCCTCATTCTGCCTCACCCTTCCCTCACCCTCACCCTGCCTCACTCCCTACCATGCCTCCACCGTCCTTTACCGTACCTAACCCTGTCCCACTTTCACCCTTCCCTCACCCCCATCCTGCCTCACCTTCACCCTTCACGCTCATCCTTCCTCACCCGCACCCTTCACCCTCATCCTGCCTCACCTTTAGCCTCATCCATCCTCACCCTTACCCTTCACCCTCACCCTTCTTCACCTTCACCCTTCACCCTCACCCTTCCCTCACCCTCACCCTTCCACACCCTTACCTTTCATCCTCACCCTTCACCCTCATCCTGCCTCACCTTCACTCTTTACCCTCATCCTTCCTAACCCTTACTCTTCACCCTTATCCTGCCTCACCTTCACCCTTCACCCTCACCCTTCTTCACCCTCACCCTGCCTGCCCCCTCACCTGTCAGGCCAGGAGGTGTGTGTCTGGCCTCACAAGAGCTAATGAGGTACATCAAAGGAAGGTTTTTAATGATATCTTTGTCCGGGATCAAACAGGTGGGGGAGATGGGGGAGGAAGAGTGAGGGAGAAGAGGAAGAAAGGGGAGAGGTGGAGGAATAGTGGGGAGAGAGGGTGAGGAAGAGTGGGGGATAGGGGGAGGTAGGGAGAAGAGGAAAGAGGGTAATGAGAAGGGGAGGTAGGGAGAGAAAGGAAAGAGGGGATAGGTGGGGAGGAAAAGGGAGAGGGGGAGGAATGGTGGGGAGAGAGGGGAGTAATGGGAATAGGTGGAGGATTAGTGGGGGAGGGTAAAGAGAGGGGAGATAGGGAGTGAAGGGAAGGAGGGGGAGAGGAAGAGAGGAATGGAAAAGGAAGAGAGGGGAATAAGGAAGGAAGAAGTGGTGTTGGAGGAGAGGTGAAGGTAAAGAAAAGAGAGAGAAGAAGAAAATTGGGGATGGGAGGCGAAGAGAGGGAAGAAAGAAGAGAGGGGAAGATGAGGGAAAGAGTGAGGGGAAAAACTTAAGAACGGGAGGAGGTGAGAGGAAAAGAGGGAGGGTTGTATTGAGAGGAAAGAGAATGGTAGGAAGGGAGGAAGGAAGATGGGAAAGGAGAATGAGGAGGAGAAGACATGGAGGACAGAAGAGGAAGAGAGGAATGAAGAGGGGAATGAAAGGGTGAGGAAGGGAGAAGGAGAGGAAAAGGGAGGGATGGAAGAGGGGAGAAGAAGGAGGGGAAGAGGAAGACATGAGTGAAGTGGGAAGAAAGAAAGGTAAAAAGAAAGGATTTTTAGAGAGAGAAAGAGTAATGGAGAGGACTTGAATTGAAAGAAAGATTGCGTGGATTGATTATCATCATCATTACCATGTACTCCTCTTCATTATCTCTCCTCCTCCTTCTCCTCCTCCTCCTCCTCCTCCTCCTCCTCATCATCATCATCATCATCATCATCATCATCATCATCTTCATCATCATCATCATCACCATCATCATCTACTCTTCCAACTCTCTTCCTCCTCCTCCTCGTCATCATCATCATCATCATCATCATCATCATCATCATCACTACTCTTCCATCTCTCCTCCTCCTCCTCATCATCATCATCATCATCATCTTCATCATCATCATTATCACCATCATCCTCTACTCTTCCAACTCTCTTCCTCCTCCTCGTCGTCATCATCATCATCATCATCATCATCATCATCATCATCATCATCATCATCACTACTCTTCCATCTCTCCTCCTACTCCTCCTCCTCATCATCATTATCATTATCATCATCATCATCATGTACTCCACTTCCTTATCTCTCCTTCTCCTCTTCCTCTTCCTCCTCCTCCTCCTCCTCCTCATCATCATCATCATCATCATCATCATCACCATCATCATCATCACCATCACCATCATCATCAAGTACTCATTTTCCTCCTCCTCCTTCTCCTCCTCCTCCTCCTCCTTCTCCTCCTCCTCCTCCTCCTCCTCAGGTAATAAAACTCACCCCCCTACCTGATATTGTTTTACAGCACTCATAAAGGGAATTTCCAAAACGGACGCCATTTTGGTCCATTATTTTATTATTATTTCCAGATTTTTTTCGATTTAATCATTGTGTTTTTATTTTTCAGCTAAATTTTTCGTACATTCTCTCTCTCTCTCTCTCTCTCTCTCTCTCCTTTCCTCCATCTCAGACATGCAAGTTTGATCTAACCTGACAACCTTCCTACACACTGTTCTGTATTTACACACACACACACACACACACACACACACACACACACACACACACACACCGCATCGCCAACCACTGAGCCAAAGCCTCTGAATTCGACATACAGATAGATTGACAGGCAGATAGATGGATAGATAGATAGATGGGTTCATAGATGGATATATAGGTAGATAAAGAAATAGATTTATAGACTGATTATTTATTTGATTACTAGGCAGATAGACAGGATAGATAGATAGATAGACAGACACATTGATAGATAAATGATTGAATACAGTGACATACAGACACACATATATAGATTCCTCACTTATTATGGAAAAAAAAAAGCAAAAGAAATAGTTTAAAAAATTCTCAAGTTTCCCCTTAAACCGCATTGTGAAGGGTAACAATGCTATTTATATTTTGTCATTTCAGGAAGTGTCTATGTATATGGTATAGAAAATGTCACGCCTCTTGATGGTATTGGCTGGTTTGGAGTTATTGTGATGCGTGGGGAGAGAGGGAAGTGGGAGGAAGGGAGGGAGAGAGGGAGGGACGAAAGGAGGAGGAGTGGGGGGGAGGGAGGGAGGGAGGGAAGATGGATGGAAGGCAGGAAGTAGGAGGGAGGGAGAATGGGAAGGAGAGAGGGATGAAAGAGGAGAGGGAAGGAAGGAAGAAAGAAGGAGGAAGTGGGGAGGGGGGGAGGAGGGAAGGAAGGAAGGAAAAGTAGAGAAACGTAAAGAAGAAAGGAGATAGGGGAAAGGAAAACAAAAGAGAGTGAAGGAAAGGAGCAAAGAAAGAACTGAGGTAGGGAATGAAGGAAAAAATAAGCAAAGATGAAAAGTAAGAAGTGAATGAAGGAAGTGGAAGGGAGGAGCCAAGTGAATGAGAGAGAGAGAGAGAGAGAACAAGAAGAAAGGGAGAAAGAACGAGGGGATTTGAGTGGGATTAGTAAAATAAAGAACATGACAGAGAGAGAGAGAGAGTGAGAGAGAGAGAGAGAGAGAGAGAGAGAGAGAGAGAGAGAGAGAGATGTGAAGGCTTAACAAAACAGAGGGAGGGGGAGTGTGTGTGTGTGTGTATTTGCCGTGTGTATATATGTTGTGTGCGTGTCCTGTGTGTACATGTGCTTTTTGTGTTTGCTGTGTGTGTGTGTGTGTATGTGTGTGTGTGTTTCTCCGTGTAAGTTTCTGTGTAAATTAAGTATGTACGGTAAGTTTTGTGTATATTTCCTTTGTGTACGTGTGTGTGCGTTTCTGTGTGTACACCTGTTGCAGCTTTCGTGTTTATGGCCTCACGTCAAAGAAGATTTATGTGCAGTTGTTGCCTCTGTTTGCGAACTCACTGCGCACTCCTCTCTCCGCACGTTTTTTCGCAATCTACAGTACTCTCTCTCTCTCTCTCCACCCACTTTTCCCTTTTCTTCATTTATTTTCAGTTTTTTTTCATTCACCCTCGTCTTAAATGTCGAAAAGTTAGCAGCCTAGCCATGGTGCCCTACGCTCGTAAAGGAATAGATAAAGAATAAATGGATGGATAGGTGGATGGATGGATGGATGGATAGGTGGATGGATGGATGGATAGATAGATAGTGGGTAGATGGATGGATAGGTAGATGATGGATAGATGGATGGATGGATAGATCGATAGATGAGTAGATGGATGAATAGATAGATAGATAGATGGATGGATGGACCGATAGATGAATGGATGGATGGACATACGAATAGATGGATGGATGGATGGATAGATAAATGGATGGATGGATGGATAAATGGATGGATGGATGGTTCGATCTTTTCTCAATTTGCGAACTCCATGGCGCATTCCGTCCCCCGCACCGCACAATCCTTCGCATTTTCTCCCCCAGTTTTGCGAATATACCGTTGATTCCAATTTTTTTCATTGATTTTCCCCCACTTTTCGTTCAAACATGGATATTGGCTCTGTATTTTTTTTTTTTTTTTTTTTTACGTGGTCCAAAATTGTTCGTCCTCTTGCATTTTTTTTTTTCCCACCCAGCTTAGTGGCAGATGGCTGTACTGTAACTCACCTTCTCATAGCACTTCCTCGTGACTAGCATCGGATTGTAGTATTAATCTAGGGCTTAAACTCAGTAAAAGCTGAGGAGAGGGTCGATTTAATCCAGGCTAGAGTAAAAGGGGTTTTGTTTATCTGTTTTGACTAGTAACCAAGGAGACTCATTGCTGCCTCAGGACTAATAGACTTCGAATTTCACCCCTCGTTCCTTCATATTAAAACAAATCACCTACAGGTATACCTCACGACCCTGCCAGTAAATCAATGTATGGAATCGAACCCAGGTCACTAAGGACAGCCGCCCACCGCCGTACCACTTGACCCACGCCTCCCCCAGGCTTGTTAACATGACTTGAGTTTTATATATATATATATATATATATATATATATATATATTTATATATATATATTTATTTTTTTTTTTTTTTTTTAAGGGAAACTCAGGCGGGAGGTGAATGAAAATTGTCACACACACATACATACGTACATACATACATGCATACACAGACACACAACAGTCGAAAGAGCAATTCGGAATACTACCAGGATATAACCATTCGGTAAAACAGAAGTGTGTGTGTATGTATATAGATAGATAGATAGATAGATAGATAGCCATGAAAAATGCTCTAAAAACCTTAAGTGGGACCGAAGTGAGCGATAAGAAACCTTGATACAAGAATTCCTGTGTGAAGCAAAAAATGACGACGGTAATGACGAGTGAAAATATAAGAGACTTAGTGATGACGTGGTGGCAGAGCAATGGCTAGGAAAAGGTGCTGCTCACGGAAATGATCGGTGTGGAAAGAAATGCGCGAAGATGAAAGAAAATTGGCTGAAAAGCTTTGAGTAGTGGCAGAGTGAACGATTGTATTAAAAAAAAAAAAAAAAAAAAAAAAAAAAAACGAGTATAATTTACAGTGAATGATATTAAAAGAAAAAAGTGCGAAGACTTCCGGTAATAGTTGTAGTAGTAGTAGTAGTAGTGGTAGTAGTAGTAGCAATAATAATAGTAGTAGTAGTAGAAGTAAAAGTAGTAGTAGTAGTAGAATAGTAGTACTAGTAGTGACCCCAGGCTCATCTGAACGTGAACCCGGTCGACTGCAGGCTGAAGTAAGAAAGAGAGAGAGAGACAGACAGACAGACAGACAGACCGGAATGTAAGCAAAATGAGCGATGATTACAGAAACTGGAGACGAAAATGGCAAGCGGTGGAAATGGAAGATTGAGGGGCGTTTACTGGGCTTTTTTCTCTCTCCGCACGCAACGGTGGGTGAGGGCGCACGCAAACCGACCCCGCACGCAAAGTCATGAGGGCAACCGTATGCACAGTCAAGGGAAAAACGTACATGGAGTTAATGGACACACACACACACACATATGAACTACTTTCATTAGGGAAGATAATGATTTCCTTCTCTCTCTCTCTCTCTCTCTCTCTCTCTCTCTCTCTCTCTCCTTCCTCTTGCACTTCCTCTCCCATTCCCTTCTTCCCTCCTTCTCTCTTTCCCTCTCTTTCTTTTCCACTTTTCTTCCGTGTCTTCCAGTTTCCCTCCTTTCTCTTTCCTCTCTTTCTCCTAATTCCTTCCTTCCTCTCT
>NC_137039.1:29033899-29091399 GCF_032717465.1 Coenobita brevimanus | reverse complement strand
CTCTCTCTCTCTCTCCTTCAGCCTTTCATCTTTTCCTCTTAAGATAATATTTCTTTTTTTCTTTCTTTCAGATTTGCCTTGCTTTCTCTTTTCCTCAGCCAATTATTACTCAGTATTTCTCGACTTTATTTTCTCTCTTTCTCTCGCCTTTATTGCCTTTCATCCTTTCCTTCACATCCTTTCTTTCTTTCTTTACCGTCTTTTAATTCTTTACGCTTTATTCACAGTTTCTTCCCGTTTTGAATTTTTTTTTTTTAATTTTAACGTCAGGCTTCCCCTCTCTCTCTCTCTCTCTCTCTCTCTCTCTCTCTCTCTCTCTCAAAGTTTTCCCTCTTCCCCTATCCTTCTCCCACACCACATATATATTTTTTCATTTTCCATTCCCTCTCTAATTTTTTGAGGGCACGTAATCTCTCTAATCATTTTTTTTCTCTCTCTCACCTTCCACCTTTTCACCCCATATATTTTTTCCATGCCCCCTCAGCAGACTCTCTCTCTCTCTCTCTCTCTCTCTCTCTCTCTCTCTCTCTCTCTCTCTCTCTCTCTCTCTCTATCTGTCTATCTATCTATCTATCTATCTATCTATCTATCTATATATATATATATATATATATATATATATATATCCTAACCCCCCTCTTCTTACCCTTCTCCCCTCCCTCTTTGACACACAACATTTATCTCACCTTTCCTCTTTCTCCTCTTTTCAATGTGTTCATCCCTTCCTTTCCTTTCCTTTCCTTTCCTTTCCTTTCCCTTCCCTTCCCTTCCCATTCCTTCTCCCCTCCTCTTCCCTCTCCTACCTTCCTTCTTCCTCTTCTCTTCCTTCCTTCCCCTACCCTTCCCTCTCTTACCTTCCCTCGTCCTTTCCCCTCTCCTCTCCCTCCGACACAGCACTCCTCTCCACTCCCTAAATGTTTGTTGCTCAGTCATATTTCTTCAGATGTACGAGGTCCTTATGTCTGGTCAACTTGTTTGGTCTTTGCCGCTACAGTGTTTAATTGTGTGTGTGTGTGTGTGTGTGTGTGTGTGTGTGTGTGTGTGTGTGAGAGAGAGAGAGAGAGAGAGAGAGAGACTGCATCTTCCCACAAGTTGATAATGCCTCGTAAAAGTCTACGGACATCGCCAGCCGCATTTCACTTACTCTGGCAGCACGCAGCCTGACAACAATTGCGTTTCCCTCTCATAGTTAACAACCTAGATTACCTTAAGCTGTGTTTGGGATGAGGGTCACCAGCTGTTTGTAATTAAGTGAGCTGTGTTTGCTGTGTGGAGAGGTATACGTTTTTGTTTATGTTTATCGTGTTTAATTACTCGCTCATTTTTAACTGGTTGTTCAGTGTTGCATATTCGTTGCATTGATTCTTTATAAAGGTGCTGGAGAGACCCCTTTATGTTGTGGCACTGATATAAACAAGCGGCTTAAATGCCTGGTTATACATCTCTCGCTTATTTCGCCATCTCCCAAAAGGAGGATGGTGGACTACAGACGAAGGGCAGCTTAAGTCTGCATTGCAATGAGTTCACGTGTGCTACTACTACTGCTACTACTACTACTACTACTACTACTACTATTACTATTACTACTACTGCTACTAAAGCAAAAATATATAATCAAATAAGTATAGTGTACAGATCAGGCAGTTCATGTATGTCCCGAACGACACATACATAGCAGCATATAAATTTTAGATATATATAATTGGTGTAGCTATCATAAATTTTCCTGCGGGTGATGTATGACGCTTTGGTGCTAATAGGATCAAAGTGTGTGTGTGTGTGTGTGTGTGTGTGTGAAAGGTTGTGATTAATTGGAGCGTTCACAGACTCAGGAGTTGCCAGTGATGGCCGGATAAATTAATTAGGAACGCGGTGAACTTCTCCAGGCCGACACAGCCATATATTTTCTGAAATCCATTTTATGATATTTAGTGATGAAGAATACATAAATTCTTCAATACTGTAACCATTGGTTACTGTACCAGTTTTCTCATTTACTCAGTTAAATACACCAAAACATAACTAGAATGCGTAAAACGACAAGTGGTCAGTTACCATTTATCATGTATTAGTGTAAGTCACGCTGCATATTTAATTTGAAACATACCATTTAGTTACCAAAGAGATTTATGTTTCATCTGGCAAATGTTGAAGAGAATATACCAACTATACGTTATAAAAAAGGCACAGTTTATGAAGGTGAAATCAAGCGAGGACGAAGCCGAAGACCAAAATCCCAAGTATCGATGTTTCCAGGAAGACGACAACAAACCTTGGCGTGGGCGGGTGGATACTGTCTTCATCTGGTTCCCATAAATATTTTCCAGCCAAACGACTTCATGTTAGTTTCATATATATAGAGAGAGATATATTTCTGAAAGTGTTATTTGAAACTATAATAAACTACATGGCTGGAATGTAAGCAATCGGTTTTAAGCTACCAAGAATATTTATCCCGAGGTTTAGACGGTTAATTTAGTTGGTTTGCTGATTCCAACTTTTTCTTACTGAGGCTTCTTTTCCCCATTTTCTTAAATATGTTCATAAAATTATTCTTATGAACGAGGTGGTAAGGGAAACACACAACGGTAGCATAGTTGGTCGCATATTTATTTGTCAGATTAACATACCAGGTGAAAATTGGCAGCTTTTGAGAGTTTGTGAACGCCCCTGTTTCTGGCATGTATGTGTTTATCGTTGTGTGTGTCTGTGTTGAAAGTTGTGGTGGATTGCGTGCATGTATGTGCTCTCTCTCTCTCTCTCTCTCTCTCTCTCTCTCTCTTTGTTGTAGGTTGTGATTAATTGCGTACATGTATATGCTTACTGCTGTGTGTGTGTGTGTGTGTGTGTCTAGGTTTGCGTGCTTAATTGTACATACCGTAATTTGTATGCACGTGTCACGTCCTTGTCTGCTTGCGTGCGTGTGAGTGAGTGAGTGCGTGCGTGAAATCATTGCATAAACAGAATATTTGTGCAACTATCGAAGCAGACTTATGTAAACGTTCGTATACTCTTTTCACCTTAACTTGGCTCAGATTTTCGTCATTTTCCATGTTTTCCGTACGTCAGTGGTTATAAAAGTGGTGCGACTCTGCATTCTTCCCCTAGCACTTCTTCGTGACTAGCATCGTATTCCTTCCTGGGGATAGAAGGGGATGGAAGGACGTGTGTATAACTGGGCAGCGTCACCACCCAGCCATATCGGTGCTATCACGTGAAGGCGTCCCTCTCCTGTACCAAGTTAATGTGGAAAGAATATTGTAAGCCGTCCCGAAAACCCAGTCTCTCTCTCTCCCTAGTGGATTCCCATGAGCGCTTTTTTGTGATATTCGGTGGAGCACCACTTGAAAGGCAGTGGAAATGTACACACACACACACACACACACACACACACACACACACACACACACACACACACACACACAGCAAATTCCTGGTTTTATGGGGAAAATGACCTGCTGAAAGCCTCGGTATTAGCAGAAATGAGAGAGAGAGAGAGAGAGAGAGACGTAGAAAAGCACGAAAGTCACAAGTTTCAACACCGTCAGAAATTACTTAACATGCATCATCCTCCCTATATTTTCTCCATTGCTTGGTTTATTTTTATCATGACTATTGTAACCTCCTCCTCCTCCTCCTCCCCATTTTCCTCTCCCTCATTCTCTTTCTTCTCCTCTTCGTTCTCCTCCATTTTCTTCATTTCTGTACTCCGAGAGAAATAGTTGCGAAAGTCTGTGGAACCAGTTTGCCATGTTTCACTTACTCTGGCCCATTTAGCCTTCCACGTTCACTGATTGACCATTTTCTCTCTTCCTCTAATTGACCAGTTTGGGACGTGTGTGTGTGTGTGTGTGAGCGTTTTCTTTAGACTATTTGTTTGTTTTAGGATGTTTTTTTCTTCAATTACTGTGTTTTTCTGAAGGTTTTTGCTTGCATTATGATTTACACTCCTAGTAGCTTGTCAGTTTGGTATGTTTCTGTTCGGATAGTGTCTTTTTTAGGTGTGTGTGTGTGTGTGTGTGTGTGTTTCAATGTATTCTTGTCTGTGTGTATGTCTGTAGGTAATGTGTTTGTATATATGTATGTCGTTACGTGTACTTGCATGTATGTGTTTAACCATGTGTGGGCGTCCCTGTGTGTACCTAACCCACCCTCTCCAGAAACAGATTATTTAAGCAAATGACTTTACCACGAATTCACAAAGCTCACATCAACACGCCATTTTTCGGCAGTGCCCTAAAATGAGGCGCAGTTCTGCCAGGCGGGTCACAGTGATAGAGGTATTGGTTTATTGGGGTATCGGGAATTGAGGTATTTGGGTATTGGGGTATTGGGGATAGAGATATTGGGATAATGGGGATTGAGGTGTTGGGGTAATGGGGATTGGGGTGTTGGAGATAGAGGCATTGGGATATTGGGGATTGAAGTATTGGAGTATTGGGGATAGAGGTATTGGGGAATTGGGGTAGAGGTATTGGGGAATTGGGGATAGAGGTATTGGGGTATTGGTGATAGAGATATTGGGGTATTAGGGTGTTGGGGATAGAGGTATTGGGGAGGTAGGTGTGTGTGTGTGTGGAGAGAGAGAGAGAGAGCACCCCTCTACTCAAATATAAACAAGCAAACACAGACTAACATTTACACACACACACACACACACACACACACACACACACACACACACGCGCGCGCGAACAGAGAAAACTCACACCCACACATACACTCACGTACACACTCATACACTGTCGTGCAAAGAGTAAACACACACACACACACACACACACACACACATGAACAGAGAAAACTAACACTCACACCCACACATACACTCACCTACACACTCATACACTGTCATGAAAAGAGTACACACACGCACACAAAACTCCCACCTACACATACGCACACAGAACCCTACAGAAACTGACACCTACACATACGCACACAGAAGCCTACAAACACACACACACACACACACACACACGCGCGCTCACACAATCGTCTTCCTGTTTTGTCGGCATATCCACCCAGTGACGTCATACACGCCCCCACACACACACACACATACACACAGTTCACCAGGTTTACATACGGGTAGTGTGTGTGTGTGTGTGTGTGTGTGTGTGTGTGTTTAGTATCCATGGTGATGTAAGGATATGTTTGTTTGTTTTTGTTGTGTGGTGTTGTTAATGGTAGTAATAATATGAATATTGATGTTGATGGTTATGGTATGTGTGTGTGTGTGTGTGTGTGTGTTGATTGTACGGTTTAGTTGTTTTAAGGTTAAATTGAAAACCTAATGATGAATCGACGAGGGAATAGATCCATTGATACCTGTATGGATAGATGAATGAATAGATTAATAGATAGATTGACAGATAGATTGTTACAAAAGGCCAGCCATTGTCATAAATCACTTTTTTTTTTTTTTTAGACTGAAGCTTTATGTAAAATTCTTTCTACTCTTAGATAAATAGATAGATAGGTAGGTAGGTAGATAGATAGGTTGATTGATTGATTGATAGGGAGAGGGAGACAGATAATTAAATAATGTAAAAAAATGGATAAACGGATGCGTGTCTGTGAGTCGAGTTACTAAGGGAGGGAGAGAGTGAGTGAGTGAGAGTGAGGGAAAGTGAGTGAGGGTTAATCTAGATGGTATTATGGTGCCTTTGACGTCATTCAGTAAAGGTCATTCATCAGGCTTTTTCATTTCGTCACTCTCATTCACTCTACCTTGTTCACTCTCACTCACTATTACTCACGCTGCCTCACTCTCACCCACTCTACTTTGCTCACTTTAACTCACCCTCACTCACTCTGTTTTCTTCTCTCTTACTTACTCTACTTTTCACTCTGGCTTACTCCCACTTCCTGCTGTTCATTCTTTCTCACATTTACACACTTTCCCTGACTCTCGCTGTAATTCACTCTCACTCACTCTCTTCTTTCCTCTGAGCCTCTCTCTCATTATCGTTCACTCTGACTCACTCTCACTGTTATTGTTCACACTCGTTCAGCCTATCGTCTTCAATCTAGCTCACTTTCATACACCTTAGATTATTTTTTTAGCTGATTCCTACCTGTAATCAACGCATAGCTAACCTCTTCTTCAGTGTCTCATCCATAGCTCCCTCTGTTCTCATTTCCCATCCTCATTACCCATTCATTTCCCCTCCACATCCCACTCCTACCTCCATCCATACTCCCACACCCACACACCCTCCAAGCCCAATTCTCCACCCACATCTACACCCACACACATTCCTCTTACCTATACCCACTGTCCATACACTGTCCCACCTTCTCTTCTCTCCCTACTCTTACTCCCAATTTTCACTCCCCTTCCTCTCTTCCTCCAGTCACACCCTCTTCCCTCCTTCTCCCACACCCTCACTCTCCCACACTACCTTCTCGACCCACCCACGTTCTTCCTCACCCTCCCGATTCCCCTCCCTCCTCCCTTCTCCCGTAACCTCTCACCACTCCCCTAACTTCTCCCCTTCCTCCTCCCCACGCCCCTAATCCCCAACTCCCTAGGTGCCTCTGCGCAATTAAGGTGAGTATAGAGAGGCAAGTCCCAGGTGACTTCCCTTTCCCCCGCCTCACCTCACTTCACTTCACTATTTCACTTTGCTTCTCTTCCTCACTTCAATTTGCTTACCTGCTCTTACTCACTTCACTTTGCTTAACTTCACTTTAACTTCCTAACTTCACTTCTCTTCCTCACTCCACTTCACTTTGCTTAACTTCTCTTCCTTACTTCACTTTGCACACCTGCTCTTCCTCACTTCACTCTCCTCAACTTTTCTTCTCGCTGCACTTCGATTAACTTCTCTTCCTCACTTCATTTTTATTAACATCTTTCTCACTTCACGTCTCTTCCTCACTTCACTTCTCTTCCTCACTTCACTTTTATTAACATCTTCCTCACTTCAGTTCTCTTCCTCCTTTCACTTTGATTAACTTCTCATCCATACTTCCATTGATTAACATATCTACACTTCACTTCAGTTTGTTTCACTTCTCTTCCTTACTTCAGTTTTCCTAATTTCACTTCACTTCCTCACTTTACTCCATTTCATTTAAAGTCACTTCACTTAATTTCACTTCACTTCTCTCCACTTGACCCCAACTTCACCTCGCCACTTCACATCGCATCAACACACTTCACACACACTTCAGACCTATACACTTCCTCTGACGCACCTCACCTCACTTCACGCATTAATTCTGCTTTGGAGAGAGATTTTATACACACACACACACACACACATTCGATGTATAAGCTGATCAGTGCTAGAGATCCTTCCTTATAATAGGAAAACGTACACACACACACACACACACACACACACATTCGATGTATAAGCTGATCAGTGCTAGAGATCCTTCCTTATAATAGGAATACGTACACACACACACACACACACACACACACACACACACACACACACACGTTTAATTTTTACGGGATATTTACCGACACTTTTATGCGACACGGATCTAGGATGTTCCAGGCGATATTACTGTGTTATTGTGGGGTGTGGCGAAATGGTTGATAATTACGGCTTGCCTAGTGGAGGTTATTGGAATTTGAGCGGTGTGTGTGTGTGTGTGTGTGTGTGTGTGTGAGAGAGAGAGAGAGAGAGAGAGAGAGATTAAGATTCAAAAATTTAGATAGAAAATTAGAACGGTAAATTTTGTATGTCTGAGAGAGAGAGAGAGAGAGAGAGAGAGAGAGAGAGAGAGAGAGAGAGAGAGAGAGAGAGTTTAACATCAGCTCCCAGCCGGATCATATAGCGAGCAATGGAGACAATATATAGCCGGGTTGAGCAAGAGTGATTATGGGGGTTGTGTAATGGAGCTCACGAAAGGGGCTCTCTAAGTAATTGGCCAGGCGGTTCGGGTCTCTCTCTCTCTCTCTCTCTCTCTCTCTCTCTCTCTCTCTCTCTCTCATTGTTAAATTTAGTATATTTATCCTTATATCAATTAAATAACCAGAGCAAGTCTATCATTTTTTGTTTGTCTGCCTGTCTGTCACTGTCTTCTTAACCATTTATCTATCTATCTGTCTATTTAATAAACTGTTTTTCTCCCACTACGTCTCCTCCCTCTCCATTAGTCTCCATCTTCTTATGCTTCTTCCTCCACCACCTCCCCCCTACACTTTTTCCTCCACTCACGCCCCCTTGCCAGAAAAATCACATCGCCACGAGAGAGAGAGAGAGAGAGAGAGAGAGAGAGAGAGAGAGGTATCATCACACAGAGTATATTTTGACCTTCCTAAATATTCATAAAGTCAACAGGCCATCTCATAAATCTCTCTATCTGTCTATTGCCAGACGCCTCAATCCCGTTTGGGGTGGCCACAAACAACTCGCCTCCAAGTCGCCCTGTCCCCCGCCATTTCACTGCCCTGCTCCCAACTCACACCCCCCTCTCTCATATACCTCTCCACTCCATCCCTCCATCTCATCTTCGGCCTCCCCCTCCCTCTTCCCCCCTCCACCTCACTCACATACACTCTCTTCGTCAGTCTTTCACCCTCCATCCTCTCCACATGGCCAAACCACCTCAGTGTGTTCCTCATAACGCTTCCTATCACATCCACATCCACACCACAACGCTCCTTTATATCCTCATTCGTCAGCCAGTCTCTTCATGTGACTCCACAGGCTCCTCTTAAATAACTCATTTCCACTGCTCTCACTCTTGACTTGTGTCCTTCCAACAACGTCCAAGCTTCACTTCCGTACGTTAGAGTTGGTATCACAATACTGTCATGTAGTAACTTTTTCACTTCCATGCTCACTTCCCTGTTTCTTATCACTGCTTTCAAAGAATAAATATAGCCAAAAAATATATACAGAATCAACCATATACTCTCCACCTCTCCGTAGCAATTAACAAGCCAGGGACCCAGCCAAAGCCGGAGTTCAAGCCTGTATGTAAAGCCACTCCAAGCCAGGGTAGGTGAGGCGTGAAATAAGCTTGCATAGAGAGACAGGGGCTTGCTTGTGTTTGCGCTGTCGTCCGCTGCTTGTTATTCCTAATTGGGATGCTGTTGACCCGAGCGAGGGACTGAGAGGAGAAAAATAGAGGGAAATAGTCGTGTGTTGATTAATTGTGATGATTAAAGGGAAGGGAAAAACAGAAAACACACACACACACACACACACACACACACACACACACACACAGTTATTCGTGTTTCTTATATATTTTGAGAACAGGATGTAGAACACACACACACACACACACACACACACACACACACACACAGTTATTCATGTTTTTGATGTATTTTGAGAACAAGATGTAGAACACACACACACACACACACACACACACACACACAGTTATTCGTGTTTTTTATATATTTTGAGAACAGGATGTAGAATACACACACACACACACACACACACACACACACAGTTATTCGTGTTTTTTATATATTTTGAGAACAGGATGTAGAACACACACACACACACACACACACACACACACACACACACACACACACACACACACACACACACAGTTATTCGTGTTTTTATGTATTTTGAGAACAGGATGTAGAACACACACACACACACACACACACACACACACACACACACACACACACACACACACACACACACACAGTTATTCGTGTTTTTTATATATTTTGAGAACAGGATGTAGAACACACACACACACACACACACACACACACACACACACACACACACACACACACACACACAGTTATTCGTGTTTTTTATATATTTTGAGAACAGGATGTAGAACACACACACACACACACACACACACACACACACACACACACACACACACACACACACACTCACTCACTAGTATAATTCTTCATGATTTTCTTATCCCATTTTTAAGACAAAGGACAAAAACAACAAATTCTCGTTTTCATTCTTTTCAGGGACCATTTATTTATTTTTTACTCCTTCACTGGACTCTACATGTAAAATCGTTTGTCTGTAGCGAGAAGAGGGGAGAAAAATCGCCATAGCAGTGAAGGAGGTGTGTTTAAATCCCCTATCCCAGAGTAATCCCCCTTCAAGAGCTGAACGAAATGGTCAGGAGGCTGAAAATAATTGAGAATAAATGAAACTAAATGAATGAAATTATATGAAAATAGATTAATAAAAATAAATGATAATCGTCGTGGAAAGAGGCATTTTTTCACTCACTATATATATATTCTTTTCGTCCTTTTCCATTCCTACACGAAGCTTAGTGACAGTAAGAGGGTCCGTGGGTTCTAAATCCATTCTATTGCACTTCTTCGTGACTAGCATCGTGTTCTCATGTCTTATTGCAGCTCAGTGTTCAGTATAGATGGGGCTCTATCTCCTTTCCCTAGCACTTCTTCGTGACTAGCTTCGTGTTCTAGTGTGGATCTCTTAGTGCATCTCACTATTCAGCATAGAACCAACTCCTTTCCATAGCACCATTTAATTCAGCCAAGTGGCATTGGAGCCTGAGAGAGAGAGAGAGAGAGAGAGAGAGAGAGAGAGAGAGAGAGAGAGAAATCTAATTATGACACCTGAAAGCTTTAATATTAAAATGAAAACGCTCACGAAAAAATTGACTGATTTTTTCAAAAACATGTATACTCATTTATTATTATTATTATTATTATTACTACTACTACTACTACTACTACTACTACTACTACTACTGCTACTACTGTACTACTGTAATTAGTATTATTTATTTATTTATTTATTTTTTTAATCCAGACAGTTACTGAAATCTGTGGCCATATTCTCGTCGGTTAAGAAAGCTCCCTAACACCTCTTCCTAGGCGATTTATCTTGCTCTTGTCGCCCTACTACCCTCTTGTGTATCATGTAAATCTATCCAGCATTGCCACATTCTGCATTAATCTCCGTAACACCTCTTCCTAACGATTTATTTTGCTCATGGCACCTTGCTATCCTCATCTGTCATATAAATTCTTCCAATATCACCACACTCTGCATAGACAACGTACAGAAGGATATTAACCAGACATATCCAAAAGTAAATCGCTAAGGGGGAGGTGTTGAGGAGAAAACGAGCCCATATTTCGCCTCTCCATTCTAGGCTATCTCTGCTAAGCTTGTCAAGATTTAGCTTAGTTAATTAGAAATGCTCCTAGTATACTCCTTTCACTCTAACTTGGCTTAAAATATCCCTCTCTCCACCTAGAATACGAAGCTCAGACGACAGATTAACACTAGATTATGATGCCAGTCACGAAGAAGTGCTATGGACAGTACTACAGCTGTGCATCCTTTCCATAGCACCTCTTCGTAACTAGCATCATAGTCTGGTGTTATAGTGCTGTTTTTTTCTGCCACTGAGCTACGTGAAATAACCTGAAAAAGAACGAAAATCTGGGCCAAGTTAAGGTGAAACGAGTACAGCAAGTGAGAGGGAGAGAGTACAGCAGGTGGGGGAGGGAGAATAGCAGGTGGGGGAGGGAAGGAGTACAGCAGATGGGGGAGGGAGGGAGTACAGCAGATGGGAGAGGGAGGGAGTACAGGAGGTAGGGGAGGGAGGGGGACTTGATGAAGAATTGCAAAGGCGATGTATTTTCTTTTTGTAACCTCTAGACTGTTTTATTCAGCTTGAGGTGGATTTTTTTTTTTTTCGAACTAGGGGGGGCGGGGGGTAAGTAAAGCCTTCATTAACTCCCGTACTACTAGGTATCCTCCAAAATCAAATGAAAATTTTAATATTGCTATAAATTAACGAAAAGGAATTTATCATATTAAGGGGATAGAAAGAAAAAAATGCTGAAGGATAAACATATATATTTTTTTTACAAACATTACAAACTCCCCTGGAAATGTACTTTTTTTTTTTTTTTTCAAACATTTATAAACGCTGCTAAAAATGTACATATTTTTTTTTCAAATATATGTAAACTGCACTGAAAATGTACATACATTTTTACAAAGATTTACAAACTGTGCCTAAAATGTACATAATTTTTTACGATCATTTACAATCTGTGCTAAAAATGTACACAATTTTTTTACAAATATTTACAAACTCTGGTACAAAAATGTGACATGGGAAATATGTGTTAATTTACGCGACGACAATCTTGTAAAAAGTAAATAATGTAAACAGATCACATTTCTTTGTCCGTTTTTCTCATTCTTCTGGACTGTGTATATTATCATCTTTCGCTCACATGTCGAAATTTCTTGTTATCGTACAGTTCATTATTTGTCGTGGGATTCTCTCTCTCTCTCTCTCTCTCTCTCTCTCTCTGACTCAGGGTAGGGGGGGAAAGGAGGTACAAAGAGCGTAGATGAGGAGTGAGAGAAAAGGGTCGTGTTGAAGAGATGAGGAAAGATTAGGTTAGATTAGATTAGGGGGGAGAGAGAGAGAGAGAGAGAGAGAGAGAGAGAGATTATTCAAGAATATAACCTTGTCACAGATTGTCAGGTTATAAATAAGGTAAAAGGTTAGGCCAGGTCATGTGAAGAGGGGAGGAAAGGTCAGGTGGTGCCAAGAAAGGAAGGAAAAATAGGATAGGTTAGGGAGTAGGAGGGTAGGGGAGAGCAGATAAGAACCTCAGATTAAGGAAGAGTCATATCTTAGGTCACGTGAGGGAAAGATGATCTAGTCGGTTCGGACGAGATCACTGAGATGAGAGGAAGATGACGAAAAAGAAAATTGAGGTCAGATGGGGTCAGGAGAGTTAAAGTTAGTTAGATAAGGGTCGATAAACGTTGACCTTTGACCCTAACACCCAAGCAGAGAGGAATACCAGGTCGGGTCAGGACAGGTGAAGTGAGGTGAGATGAGATGACGTTAGATTAGGTGACTTGGGTTGAAGTGAGGTGGAAGATGGAGTGAGACGAAATTAGACGAGGTAATGTATGGTGAAGTGAAGTGAGGTTGGATGACGTGATACGAGATGAGATTAGGTGAAGTGAGGTGAGGTGGGATCTGGGTAAGGTGAGGTTGGCTGGGATGAAGCGAGGTGGGAAGAGAGGTGAGGTGAGGTCAGATGAGGGTCGATAAACTCTGGCCTTTGACCCCAGCACCTAGTTAGCTTCACCCACAACATTCCAGAATATGATCTCCCTTTGAACTATTGATTTGTTTATTCATTCTGTGTCTGTGGCCTCTTTTTACCTTCACATAAATAGCGCCCTGTAAATCACACACCGATGCGTACACGGCAACACGCGCATACCTGGAATAGCGCGCTGGACATTACACTCACATTCCAGGCACACACACACACACACACACACACTCCAGCCAGCCTCGCAACACACCCACACCCTCCACACAAACACACACGCCAGACACCCTCCTCCACAACTCAGCATTCTGTAAATAATTTTGGAGCTGAACGAGAGCATGGGACATTTTTCCCAGATGAAAGGTCATTGACGCTCACCTGCCTCTCGGGACTCACGGTTTATTGGCTTACCTTCCTGACTGTTTGGCTGGATGCTTGGCCGCTGATAAAAGAATTCTGGATGTTGGAAGCGGCGTCTCGATTATTCTTTTCACCTTTTTTTGTGGTTTGTAATTTTGATTCATGACATACAACTTCCTGGTGGTAAGAGAGTTTGAGTATCGGGGTAAAATTGCAGGTTCCGGGTTACTGTGAGTGATTTGATGCATGGCTGATGGTCATAGATTTACAGGTGCTTCGAAGCGGCATCTCGATTGTGTGTGTGTGTGTGATGTGTAAGCTTGTAAAAATATCTTGATTGCAAATAAAGGAAGTTTGGGTTTTTATTTGGTTCTGGTCTTTTCCAAATGCCTGGACCCTGGGCTGGGGATAAGAACAAATTCCAGGTGCTTCAGTATGGCGTCTCGAGTCACTTTTCAGCGATTTTGAAATGTGCATGCCGATAAAAAATATATATATATTGTGAGTCAGGGGTTTGATTTTATATTTCGCTTCCTGGCTGGGTGGGTGGACGCTTCCCTGATAATAAAGAAAATAATAAAAAATATCTAAGGTGCTTCAGGTCAGCATGTCAGTTCCCTCTTTTTTTTTTTTTTTTTTTTTTTTTTTTTTGTGGTGGTGGTGGGGGGGGTCGTAAGCTCACACGGCAAATAAAAATATCTTAAAAAAGGGAGAGGTTGGGGTTCGAGCGTGGTTTTTGACCCTGGCTTGTGATGTTGGACTTCTGAGTAGTTAGTTCGGCCATGAATAACCCATCATTGTTTCGATGTACTCTTAGGCTTTCTCGTTTGGCAAGGAGGCTCCCTAACACCGCTTCCTTAACGATTTATTTTCCGGACTGCTCACGAATATCCCTTGGTTTGCTTCGTTTGTTTTTTTCATTATCGACATAGATTGCATGAATAACACACAAGAATATTAGTAACGGAGGAGAACTAGAAATAAATCGGTAAGGAAGAGGTGTTAGTGTGCTTCCTAACCTTTTAAGAATACCGCCCTTAAAGTTAGGTAAAATTTATCTCATAACACCACAAATATAACCCAAATGACATCCATGAATTTAAACCTAACTCATAATCACATTTAATTTTATCGCACATATACTCTTCCTCTAACTTGGCCTAAAATTGCCGCCTCTCCGTCTTGAAAGCTGACTTTTAAGAGTAGGTTGATACTTGATTAAGGTGCTAGTCACGAAGAAGTGCTATGGAGGGTATGCAGAGCGGTAAAATTGCCTCTACATCCACGAAGCCACGTGAATAGGTTGCAAAAGAACGAAAATGTGGGCCAAGTTAACGTGAAAAAGGTATATTATGAATGGAGGAAATGAGCATGAATATTGAAAGTGGACGTTTTCTGCGTTTATTATTATTATTATTATTATTATTATTATTATTACTACTACTACTACCACTACTACTACTACTACTACTACTACTACTTCAATACTACTATTGCTATTATTATTATTATTACTACTACTACTACTACTACTACTACTACTACTTCAATACTACTATTGCTATTATTATTATTATTATTATTACTGCTACTACTACTACTACTTCTACTACTACTACTATTATGATTACTATTATCATTATTATTATTAATATTATTATATTATATTACTACTGCTACTAGTACCACCACCTCCAGTGCTACTACTGCTGTTATTATTATTATTATTATTATTATTATTATTATTATTATTATTATTGTTTTGTTTCCAGTTTAGTGGTTGCAATAATCGCCTGGTAAAAAAGAATTTGTGGTTTGATTTTGGATTTGTTTCTGGATGGTTGACTAAACGAAGAGGAATTTAGAGAGAGAGAGAGAGAGAGAGAGAGAGAGAGAGAGAGAGAGAATGGGGGTGCAAATGAAACTGAACGAATGACAAAGAGAGATGAAGAAATGGAAAGATGAGCCTGGCGAAGGAGAGAAATTCAAAGGAAATGAAAGAAGAGTTTGTGGAAATGAGAAAGGGAGAGTGAGAAAGGGAAGAAGAGGATGCACGAGAGAGAGGAAGAAGGAAATGAAGAAATGACTAGGAGAAATTGAGAAGAAGAAATTATAAGTGGAAGGAGAGGAAAAAAAATCAAGAAAAAGCAAGGAAAGTGAGAAAAAGGAGGAGTGATGAATGGAGAGAGAGAGAGAGGGAGAGGGAGGAAAAGAAGAAATGATTAGTGGAGAGAAGAAGTAATTGAAAAAAAATGACAGAAAATTTGAGGAAGGGAAGCAAGGATGGGAGAAAGAAAAAAGAGACAGAGAAGAAGAAGGAGAGACTGAGGAAAGGAAGAAAACTGATAGGAGGAGGAAAGGAGGGAGGAAGAAAAGACATTGATGATTTCGAGCGAATTAGACGGGAGGAAAATGATGAATGGATAAGCGACAGGAACATGAAAGAGATGGCAAGAAAGAGAGATTGGGGTAGGGAAAAATGGTGAATTGAGGGGAGGGAGAGAGAGAGAGAGAGAGAGAGAGGTTGACAGCACAGAGGCGTGTATTAATAAATGAGAGGGGGGGTGGGGGATAGAGAAATTGACGTGTTGGAAGGGGGGAGAGAGAGGAGGGAAGGAGAGAGAGAGAGAGAGAGAGAGAGAGAGAGAGAGAGGGAGAGAGAGCACCGAGTCTTGTATTAATAACCATGGATGAGAACAAGAGACAGAGAGGGAGGGAGGTATTGTCGTGAAGAGTATGGGACCTACCACACAATGGAGAGAGGGAGAGAAAAATGGGAGGGAGATGACGGGAGGGAGGGGGGGAGGGAGAGAAGAAGGAGGGTAAAGAAGGCTGAATGGGAGGGAGGGAGGAAGGAGGGTAGAGAAGACAGGAAGGAAGGAAGGAGGAAGGAAGAGACGGGATAAATGTTACAGAAGGGAAGGAAAGAAATGAGACTAGGGAAGACTGAGGGTGGGAGAGAGGAAAGAAGGAGGAACGGAGGAAGATAATTGAAGAAAGGAGGGAATAAAGGAAAAGAAAGATGGAGAGAGGGAGGGAGAGGAGGAAGAAAGACAAAATCTGAAAATGAGAGAGGGGGGGAGGGAGAATGGGAAAAGAAAGATAATTCAGGAAGAAGTGGAGGTAATGGCTAATGGAAGGGCAGAGAGAATGAAGGACATAATGATAAAGCGAGATAGGGAACGATAAAGGAGAGAGAGAAGTAAGTGAAATGTGGCAATGATTATCCGTAGATTATATTCAAATTTTATGCTAATGCCGAAAATTTATCAGGGAAAGGTGGTTAGTTGGGTACCGTCGATAGATAGGTAGGTGCGGTGGTAGGTAGGTAGATACATAGTTAAGTAGATTGAGATGAGATGCATTGGGAATGAGACTCTGGTACAGCTGTGCAGAAAACTATCATCACTCAGGGGTGTTATAGATACGAAAACGAACACTACGATGGCTGCGGTTTCCGAAAGGTTGGTACTCATGCCAGGGAAACGTATCGGCTAATGACGACGGTAGATCTCTGTAAATTTCTACCTTCTACTGTAGGGCTTATAGTACCATTAACATTACCTGTAGGAAAGCATTATAATCATTACATAGAAAGATTGATGAACCATGTGGAAGATGGCAGTGACGTCAGAGAAAGAGTACATTACCTGTAGGAAAACATTATAATCATTACATAGAAAGATTGATGAGCCGTGTGGACGATGGCAGTGACGTCAGAGAAAGAGTTGCCATGAATCGATGGTTGCCATACAGTTCTAGATTCATCCCACAAAGCGGTAATAACTATCATACAGACTGTGAGTAATGAATGCAGATATCATATCCTTGATGTATTAAGCATGACATCAACGAATCTCGAACAGTACCTGCAATACTGATGAACAATCGTATTTGTAAACCACCACCCATGACTGTAAACTTGACAGAGGCTACCGACATCACCCCTGAGAATGGACGAAAGACGCCCATACTCCTGTATATCACAAGAACAGTGTTTGAGGAGGGTTCAGAGGTGTATCGGTATACGAGTATCTAGTGTAATACGTGTGGCATTTGCTGCAGACATTGGTCGTCTGCTCCCGCCTGTTGTCATATTCCGTTTCCTTTTATGACCCAGCTGCATAATAACCCAACACCAAGTGGATTGCAGTGTAGTATGCTAGTACCATTATATATCATGATACCTAAGTGCCACATATAAGACTGCTGTCAGTTCGTGTCGTAATGACCGTAGGCAGAGACATTTCATCCCTTACGCTCCTAACATTTCTCAGTGTGTCATGCAGACTCACTGTATAACTTGTCGCCATGCACAGAGCCATATTGATGCAATTGTATCATATTCTCATCCATATCGACGCATTTATTACCTCCAGCACAGGAAATGCCTCTCGTCTCCCATGCATAATCAATATTGTGGCATTGCAGGGGTACCAACAGTTTCCAAGCCCCCCCCTCCGCCCCCGGTTTTCCAAAGACATCGTCGTTTCTCTCATTTGTTTAGCACAGCATCGTAACGATACTTTTCTGTACACCTGTACGCAAGGGGAGAGAGAGAGAGAGAGAGAGAGAGAGAGGTGGTATAGGCAAAGGGGAATGAATAATGAATTACTAAAGGGGAAGGAGATTGGGATTAGGCGGGGGGGGGAGAGAGAGAGAGAGAGAGAGAGAGAGAGAGAGAGAGAGAGAGAGAGAGAGAATTTGATGGAATAGGCAAAGGGGAATGAATAATGAACTACAAAGGGGGAAGGAGATTGGGAGGAGGCGGAGAGAGAGAGGAATGACAGCCAGAACTTTGAAACGAGGAGGAAGGGAAAGAGAAAGGGAATGAAAGGAAAGAAAAGGAAAAAAAGAAAAACAGAGGTGTGGCAAGGAAAATGAAGAGAAAAGGGGGAAAAGAAAAAAGAGAGAGAGAGAGAGAGAGAGAGAGAGAGTGGAAAAGAGGAGGGAAGAGAAAAGAAGAGTAGAGAAGATGAAGAGGATAAATGAAGGGGGGGACCTCACTAAATCAGCATTCTCTCTCTCTCTCTCTCTCTCTCTCTCTCTCTCTCTCAGCAGCTCAACTTTCGCCGATCGTAACTTTTCGGCGCGTGGAAGCGATGAAAAAAGAAATACAACCAAAAATAGAGGCATAAAAAAAAAAAAACAATGCATACATGAATAGTTCTGGAAGAGGTCGATCATTTTTGCTGCGAAGTTACACACACACACACACACACACACACACACACACACACACACACACACACACACACACACACACACACACACACACACACAAAAGCAAGCCCCATAAAAGTGAGCTAACTCTACCAAGGAGCCAAAAGTGAGAAAACTCTAACCGAGACAAAGGCGAGCGCAAACTAATCCCAAGCTTAACGTATGACAGCGTGTAATTTATCCCCGAGATATATAATGGTCCCTCCCTTCAGTTTGCGTAATTTTTCTGGCTTACTGAGGGAAGGCTGGGGACCCGTTTTCTTTCATATATTAATATTATTATTATTATTATTAATTATTATTATTATTACTGTTATCATCATCATCATCATCATTATTATAATCATTATCATCATCATGACCAACAGCTTCATCACCTCTTCTGTCTTTTTATTCCTCCTCCTCCTCCTCCTCCTCCTCCTCACCAGTAAAGTGCTCTTTGTGAGCGTGTGATGAGAGTGCGTTTGTACTTACACCATTCATCATAATTTCATCTTGGTGTAAACTTTCATCATTTCTGGTGAGGCAGGTGAACAATAACGGAAGAATAATTGAGTTAGAATATTTACTTTCACGTTTACACACACACACACACACACACACACACACACACACACACACACACACACACACACACACACACACACCTCGGTTTAAAGCACACTTTCATGGTGCTTTAAATCGATTTCATAGTGGGGCATGTCAGTTGAAGCCCTCGGTACATTTCCTTCGAAAGCTGGGATTCCAAGGGGTTTCTTCGGTCTCATGAGTAAATATATAGCTAAAAACAAAATGTATTGAATGTATCTAGTATCTGCTGAAAGAAACACCTCTCCATCTCACATAGTAGAAAAGTTATCAGCCTCTGTAACCATCGCGGTCGGGTCGGGCCGGGACGCTCATTTCTCAGCTGAACGTAAACATCGCTTCGCTGCGCTTGCTTGCTTCGCTCGTTGCGCTCGCTCGCTGGTAATCATCATCATCATCATCACCATCTTGACCGTCAGCTTCATCTTTGCTGTCTTCTTTTTTTTCTTCATCATCATCTTGACCATCTGCTTCTTCATCTTCACTGTCGTATTTTTCCTCTTCCTCCTCCTCCTCCTCCTCCTCCTCCTCATCATCATCATCATCATCATCATCATCATCGTCATCAGATAAAATAATTACATGTATTATTTTTTCAGTGCATAGTATATTGTGAGTTCGCTTTTTTTTTCGTTTTTTTTTTTTAATTTTTCAATAGATTTTTCCCTCGTGCTTCATATAAATTTTTGGTTGTTCGTATTCGTAAAATTTTTCATCTCATTTTCCTCCCCACCTCACTGATCTCCCCCTACCTTTTCCTCCTCAATTTAGCTCCCCCTCTCCACCTTCATCCTTGTCTTCTTCCTCCAAACCCATACTTCCCCCACCAATAACCTCCCCACTGTAACCTCCAGCACCAATAACCTCCCCGCTGCAAGCTCCCCACTCAAAACCTTCCCACCAATAACCTCTACCTATAACCTCTCAACCCGTAACCTCCCCACCCTTCGCCAATAACCTCCCCACATATAACATCCTCACTCATACCCTCCCCACCCATAGCATTCCCACCCTTAACCTCCCCACCCATACCCTCCCCACCGTAACCTCCCCACCCATACCCTCCCCACCGTGCCTCCCCACTCATGCCCTCCCCGCCGTAACCTCCCCACCGTGCCTGCCCACTCATACCCTCCCCACCGTAACCTTCCCACTCATGCCGTCCCCGCCTTAACCTCCCCACCCATAACCTCCCCACTGTAACCTCCCCGCCCATAACATCCCGACCCATACCCTCTCCACTCAACCTCCCCGCCCGTAATCTCCCCGCCCATAACCTCCCCACCGTAACCTTCCCGGGGCGATGTGGAGATGGGCCATGCATCAGACCTAACTGCCTGCTAAATTCTAGGCCAGGACGGTCATCCATCATGGGGAGGAAGTCAGCAGAGGGTGGGGAGATGGGGAGGAGAGGTGGGGAGATGGGAAGGGGTTGGGGAGGAGCGAGAGCAATAAATGGAAAAAAATGAATACTGTATAAAGAATCTCTCTCTCTCTCTCTCTCTCTCTCTCTCTCATTCCAACCACATTAAAGTTCCCCTGTAATCAGAATAACCCTGATGTCGAATCCCGGCTGCGAACAGGGTGAAATCAGCTCAAATTACACATGCAAATTTGGCCCCAGCTCGACTAAGTGAATGGATGGTGTGGGTTTGGTGTGCGCTGAAGGGTTAAGGGAATGTGGCGGTGATTAGGAGAATGGAGGGGGGGGGTGTTCTGTTTTGCTTTTTCCTTGTCGGGGAAATAGAGAGAAAGTAAGAGATATGAGAGAGAAAAGGGGTGAAAGTAAGAGGGAGAAAATAGAAAAGGGGATAGAGATAGAAGAGAAAAAGAGAGTAAGAGATAGAAGAGAGGAAAAGAGTGAAAGTAAGAGAGATAAAAGAGAAAAGGAGAGAAAGCAAGAGATAGAAAAAGAGAGAGTACGAGAGATAAAAGAGAAAGTAAGGGGGACAGGTGAGAAAAAGAGAGTACGAGAGATAGAAGGGAGAAAAAAGTGAGAGAGTGAAAGAAACTCCATTAGGGTCCTTGGTAGAGCACCTCCCGGCGACATGAATATTTGTTGCTCGTTGAATGACTCCCACACGCTAGAGAGGGAGAGGAGGGGGGGAGGGAGAGAGAAAGGGGAGGAGCGAGGGAGAGAGGTGTGTATGTTTGAGGGAGGAATGTATGAATAGAAGTAAAAGTGTGTGTGTGTGAGAGAGAGAGAGAGAGAGAGAGAGAGAGAGGGAGGGAGGGAGGGAGGGAGAGAGAGAGAGAGCGGGGGAGCAGAGAATGGGACTTTGAAAAAAAGGTGTCGCTGTGTGTGAATAGAAGAAAAGCCAGTGTGAATGAGAGAGAGAGAGAGAGAGAGAAAGAGTTGAAAACAGATATCACAGTGGACATAAAGAGAGAAAAGAAGTGTCTGGGGGGGTTTGTTTATGGCACTTCTTCGTGACTAGCATCATATGTCGTACCAATCCATCGTCGCAACTCATTCAAAGAGGAGTAAGGATAATTTTACGCCAGGTTATAGTGAACTGAGTATAGTTTGTCGTAATGGGAATAAGTACAGTACCTCCCCCCCTTCTCCCACTGCTTTCCCAAATCCCTCCCACTCCCCAACTCCCCACCCCTAGCTCTCCCTCCTCCCACTTTCACTCCCCAACTCCTCCCACGTCCACTCCCCACTCCCCCTCATAGTTTGTAATATTGCTAACGAAGTGGAACATCTGACTTCTCTAATTTTTCTCCCCCCCTCCCATTCCCATCCTTCCCCTCTCCCCACCCCCCTTCCCTACTCCCCATTCCCCCACCCCACACCACACTCCGTCTTCCCCTCTCCTTGCTCCCCCTTCCCCTCTCCCAACTCCTCACTTCCCCACTTACCATTCTTTCATCCCACTCCCCCCTCCTCTTCCCCTTGCCACTCCTCACACTCCCAGTTACAACTCCCTCTCCCCCCCTCCCCTGCCCAACTCCCCCACTCCCCACCCGCCATCACCAGTTCCAGGAATGAGGGTAACTACATAACAAGCTCCATTAGTGCACCTTCCTGCCCCAACTCCCCTCCCCTCCCCTCCTTTCCCCTGTCCTCCCCCTCCCCTCCCCTCCCCTCCCCTCCCTGCCGGTACACATAACCATTTATTGCCTCGCTTGCAATCTGTCAACACGACTTTGCATTGTTGTGTTAGAGTTTTTATGAGTGGTGTTGCAATTAGCATTATGTTGAATGTTGCTCGTCTGTCTGTCTGTCTGTCTGTCTCTCTCTCTCTCTCTCTCTCTCTCTCTCTCTCTCTCTAATGCTCGCCCAGCCTAATAATTAAGTGAGTTATTGCGCAGTTATTGCCGGAATGTGTGTATGATGGCGTGTATTGGTAGTGTGTATTGGAAAGATCCGTACACACACACACACACACACACACACACACACACACACACACACACACACACACACACACACACACACACACACACACACACACACACACACACACACACAATTTCCTGAGCAATCCTGAACCGACGTGATGCCCTGAGAGAGAGAGAGAGAGAGAGAGGTGACACGAGTTTCGCCAATTTCGACACTAAAGGGAAGTTGTAGTTGTTTTGTATTGTTTTTATTGTAATTATTTGTCGTTTATCGTATTTCTGACTCTGAGTTATAGCCGCCATTCCATGATAATCGGTATGGAGTTAGGAGGGTCTTGGTGTTGAAGGTGATGGTGATGATGATGATGATGACGAGGAGGAGGAGGAGGGATGATGATGGTGATGATGATGATGATGATGAGGAGGAGGAGGAGGGATGATGATGGTGATGATGATGATGATGATGATGATGATGAGGAGGAGGAGGAGGGATGATGATGATGATGATGATGATGATGATGATGATGATGAGGAGGAGGGATGATGATGATGAGGAGGAGGGATGATGATGATGATGATGAGGAGGAGGAGGGTTGATGATGATGGTGATGATGATGATGAGGAGGAGGAGTAGGAGCAGCAGGAGGGACGAAGACGATGATGATGAGGATGGATGGATAATGATGATATTGATGATAATGATGATGATGAAACAAAGGCTACTTCTCATATTTACAGTCGCTATGCATATTAGAAATTTGCCTCGTAAATATATAACAATTATGAATAAAAACATTTTATTTCAAAGACAAAATTGGTAACCGTTTTGAGGCTAATGGGATGTATTCTGAGAGAGAGAGAGAGAGAGAGGCTGGATAGAAGCGACAATTTTAATCTTGGGAAGACAAAGGGAGAGAGTTTTATTAATGAGAGAGAGAATTTTAATCTAAGGAAGACGCAGTTTTATGAGAGAGAGAGAGAGAGAGAGAGAGAGAGAAAGAGGACATTTTGAAGGAGAGGTGGAGTGAGGGAGAGAGCTTTTGTGAAAGACAGGCTGAAGTAAGGTGGACAAAGAGAGAGAAAAAACGAGTGTGCTTTTATTGGCTGAATGACACCGTAGACTTTTTCAACCCAGCTTTTGTGTGCATCCTAAGCTGGTAATATCGAGTCTGTAATATTCTTCTTTGTATATATAAATCCTTCATTTTATCTTGGCTCATATTTTCGTCCCTTTTCGTCTTATTAGTTCAGTGAGAGTGCCACGGTTTAGTATCCCGTCCATAGCACTTCTTCGTGACTCTCAGCTTATTCTGGTGTTAATCTATTGTTACAACTCGGTATTCAAGTCAGAGGGATGGTAGTTTTAGGCCAAGTTGAAGTTAAAGGAATATGATAACTACTCTTACTACTACTACTACTGCTGCTGCTGCTGCTGCTACTGCTATTACTATAATCGCTATCACAACCACTTTTCATAGCTCCTTCTGTCACTGTAATTTCCTGTACTCTCCACCACAAACAAACTACGTAAAGAAAATAATAATAATAATAATAATAATAATAATAATAATAATAATAATAGTGATGATGACCATAAATACCTTTAATGATTACCTTAACCATCACTACCATACCTACCACCATCCCTGCAATGTTCCAGCGCTACCACCACCAACAACACTACGAAATCAGCTACCGCTATTACTACCACAGCCACAACTACCAATGTCACCAGAACCTATAGAAACATACATACAACACCACCATACCACTACTCACCACCACCACCATCACCACCACCACCACCACCACCACCACCACCACCACCTCCTCCACTCACTATTACCACCACCACCATTCACCACCACCACCACCTTCTCCACTCACTACTACCAACACCACCTCCTCCTCCACTCACTACTACCACCACCACCATTCACCACCACCACCACCACCTTCACTACTACCACCACCACCATTCACCACCACCACCACCACCATTCACCACCACCACCTCCTCCTCCACTCACTACTACCACCACCACCATTCACCACCACCACCACCACCACCATTCACCACCACCACCACTCACCACCACCACCACACCTACCACTATTGTCCCGGCCATGCAGAGAGGCTGGAGCGGACATGATGTTTGCAAGGATGTGTTTTTTAGATTTCTTTTTCCTCTTGCTTCTTTTCTCTCCTGTTTTTCTCCTTCTTTTCCTTTTATTTTCCTTCCTCTAATCTCGCTTGTTTTATTTACTCCTGTTTTTTTTTCCCCTTACGTCTCTACCACAACTACCACTACAGTTTGAAAACTACCACAGCTACTACCACTACCACTATCCAGACATACTACTACTACTACTGCAGCCATTACCGTAACTACCACCACCACGACTGTCACCACCAAACTACCACTAGCACCAGCACTGCCACCACAAGCATCACCACTACCACAGCTGCCACCATCGCTACAATATCCCACCTCCACCACGACCCTCTCTTCTACTGCCACAACCACACCCACCGCTGTTACAACTACCCTCACCACAACTACAACCACACCCACCAATGCTACCACACACACACACACACACACACACACACACACACACACACACACACACACCAAATGCTACTACAATGACCACCACCACGTCTACGAAAATCACCACCATTACCATAACTGTCTTCACATCCCCCTCCCCCACCACCACCACTGCCACCACCACCACCACCACCACCACCACCACACCACCATTGTCCTCCTCTGGCCATCCAAAGAGGCTGCTTCACAGAGATGAGGTTTGCTGTGCTATTTTTAAAGATGATTTTTTCCTCTTTCATTTTTTCTTTCCTCTCGTCCTGTATTCCTCTTTTCCTTGTTCATTTCCCCTCTGTTTATTCTCCCCTCTTATTTTTTATTTATTTTTATTTTTATTGTGTCCCCTCTTGTCTTTTCTCTCTCTCTCTCTCTCTCTCTCTCTCTTCTGGTGCTTTCCTTGCCCTTCTTATTAATTTTGTTCCGTATTTTCTCGTCTTATCTGTTTTTTTCTCTCTTTCTTACTCTTCCTTCCTTTCTTAAAATCAACTTTCCTGTTTCCTTCTGTTTTTTCCTGTTTTTCCTCCTTTTCCTTCCATTCTCCAATATCCCGTTTTTCATTGTCGTAGTCTTCAGTTTTCTTCCCATCTCCTTATTTAGTCTCTTTCTCCTTCTAGTCTTCTTTCCTCCCCTTCACCCTCTCTTCCTCTCTACTTGCATCTCATATACTCTTTTATGCTCTCTTTCTCTCTCTGTTTGTTCCTCTCTTTCTCTCATTCTTGCCTCACACTATTCACTCGCTGCCCAACACACACACACACACACACACACACACACACACACACACACACACACTTTCTTTGCCCACCCACCCAGCTTGCTTACTGTTTCATTCATTCTCATCCATTCATTTCATTTTCCCTTCTCTTACGCCTTGTCCCCCTCCTTCCTTCCATCCCTCCCTCACTCACTCACTCACTCACTCACATACCCAGCTCACTCACTCACTCACTCACATACCCAGCTCACTCACTCACTCACCCTCATCGTCAGTCTGCTTACTTTTATTCTTGACTATTTCTCATATCACTGTCTCTCATTCCTCCACTCACTCACATATTCAAGCTCACTCACATTTATTCACATTCATCTACCTGTCCAGCTCAGTCTCCTGTCCTCTCACTCACTTACCATTCACTCACTCACTCACTCACTCACTCACTCACTCACTCACTCACTCACCTGCCCCATTGTACACCTGTGTGGCTTCCCCCTTTCACCTGTGGACATTTATAGGGGCTCCTTTCTGATAATGGTTACCCCCCCCCCTGTCTCTCTCTCTCTCTCTCAATTTAACCTTAGGGCCCCCATATCGATCTCCTCTCCCTCACACAACCGCCATCCTTTCTTCTTCCTTCCGTCCCTCCTTCCTTCCTTCCTTCCTTCCTTCATAGATTCGTTCATTTTAGCTGTACTCCGATCCATCCTTTCTGCCTTGTTCCAGTGTTTCCTTCCTTCCTACCTTCATTCCAACCATCTTTCCTTCCGCCCTTCCTTTGTTACATAACTAACTTCCCTTCCTTCCTTCCTTCCCTCCTTCGGTACTAACTTCCTGTACTTCTTACCTTCCCATCCCTTCCTTCCTTCCATCCATCATTCCATCCTTTATACCCAGCTTAGAGGCATATGTATACAGGCATTTATAATATAAATGTTAATGATTCTATTATGATTATTATATATTATATTATGATACTGTGGTCGTGCATACATACATACATACTGACATACACGGTATTTAATGGATAAATACGTAAATACATACATACATACATACATACATACATACATGCATATCTTCACATACATTTTTTAAAATAACAGAACAGGAAGGAAAAACGAACGAATAAAAAAAAAAAATAATCCATACACCAGATTACTGGCGTCCTCCATTCATAGAATATCTGTAACAATTGGACTTGAATACCTCTAGGTTGAAGTCTGGGGAGAAACAACTCCGGGGAAGCGAGTTCGAAAGAGATGCAGTTCGGGGAATAAAAGAACTCTGATAGGCAGGGGTTCTGCAATATGGCTGAGTGACAGTCCAGTCATGAGCACTACCAGATGCCCGTGTAGCACAGGGGAAGGCATGGAGAGGTGGCACAATGGACGCAACTTGTTCTGACCATTTGCCATAAAAGTATCTGTAATATAAGGCAAGAGAGACAACATTCCTTCTTACCTGTAGGGGAGGTAGTTTATTTGTATTAGCAGGGTTATTAATAATTCCAACAGCTTTGTTCTGAATTTTGTGTAGTTGCTTTAGTGCAACCTCCGCACATCCACTCCACAAGGGTGAGCAAATAGGAAGGTAGAGATGCATGTAAATATAGCATTGTCACACACACACACACACACACACACACACACACACACACACACACACACACACACACACACACACACACACACACACACACGAACTGGTACAGGTGTGACAGGTTGGAAAAGTTAATTAGCCCTCCCCGTAACACACCTGCCTCGCACACCTGAGAGAGAGAGAGAGAGAGAGAGAGAGAGAGAGAGAGAGAGAGAGAGAGAGAGAGAGAGAGAGAGCTATTACTAGTGCACAGTACTGTATTTATCTCCAGAAGTAAGTTGAATCTGGGTTGATGTTTCCGTAGACTTTATTAAAGAAAATACCAGCAAAATTTGCACATCCTTGCATTAGATAGATAAATAGATAGATGTAGATAGACAAGCCGATAGATAGATAGGTAGGTAGATAGGTAGATATAGATAGATAGACCAACCGAAACATAGATAGTTGGAGAGAGAGGGAGGAGAGAAAATAGTGAGAGAAAATAAAAGTTGGAAGAACGTGAGACCAATTTACTATCCAATTGTTTTAGCTGTCTGTCTATATAATTGGATAATAGAAGGGTGGATGGATGGATAGAAGGGTGGGTGGGTGGAGGGATGGATGGTTGAGTGGAGGGATGGATGGTTGGTTGGAGGGAGGGAGGGATGGTTGGTTGGAGGTTGGTATGGCTGGATGGAAGAGTCAGTGGGTGGGTGGACTGATGGATAGATGGGAGGATAGATAAATTAACCGATAGATGCATGGATAAACAGATAAGTGCATGTTTTTTTTTCCGAGGTCTGTGTATTTAAACAAACCCCAATAACATAACAGTGGAGTATTATGTATGCAATCATTATCATTATATTTATTAGCATCACAACACAAATAAAGCATAAATATAATAGCACATAAGCCTAGTAATAAAGTGTAATATCATGGCAGAGTAATATTTCTCCTTTAGTCCGCTGTATGCAAAGTACCTTAATATTAAAAGCCATTAAAGAGAATAAAGGCATGCAATAAGGAACACGTCTTAAAATACACTCTTTGATATTTACCCAGACTTCATCGATATTAAAAAAAAGTAAAACCATGGATATTAAACATTATAATCATACCAAGAGATATATTGATGTAGGAAAGGAGGTAAATATTGTCTCTAATCTATGGAAACTGATATTAAAATGATAGATAAGGGTCTGTTAAATCGTTACGTGGAAAAAAAAGTGACTGAGAGACTTGAGTTTACCCTGAAATATTCCCCTAACGTCATATCCTTAGCGATTCTTCCATTTCTCCCTCCTTTCGTCTCCTCCTCTCCAGTCGCCTCTTACGTATTCCATTCTCTCTCTCTCTCTCTCTCTCTCTCTCTCTCTCTCAGCGTTCCCTTGCCTTTTTCTCCCTCTCTTTCTCCCTCCTACTTCCCTTCTCTCCTTCTTCTCCAGCTTTCCTCCATCACTCTCTTTCCTCTTCTCCCTTTTCACCCTCTTTCTCTCCTCTCCCTCTTTTCCCCTTCTCCCTTTTCTAACCTCTCCTCCCTCACTCCCTTTCCTCTTCTCCCTTTTCTCCCTCCCCCTTTCCCCTCTCCCTCTCTCCCTTCTCCCACCCTGCCCATTAACCTCCCTCCAACATCACATATAAGGAGAGAGCCTGTTATTGGGCGAGAGAGAGAGAGAGAGAGAGATGAGAAAATAATTATACTGCAGATTAACAAACAGGCAGGTGTGTGTGTGTGTGTGTGTGTGTGAGAGAGAGAGAGAGAGAGAGAGAGAGAGAGAGAGAGAGAGAGAGAGAGAGAGAGAGATTAGCCAGGAACGAAAAATGAGAGAATAATGATAGGGAAGGTGAAAGAGAGAGATAAAGAGGATGAGCCAGAGAGACAGAGAGAAGAAAGGAGAGATTAATGAAGGAGAGGAATAAAGATAGATAGATAGATAGGTAAATAGATAGATAGATGGGTAGGTACATGAGTGAGAGTGAGTTGGAGAAGAGAGAGAGAGTTTTTGATTTTGGCCAAAAGGAAGAGAAGAAAATTTAGGAAAATAATAAATAAATAGGAAATAGGGAAAACGAAGGAAATGGAGAGAAGGAGGGAAGGAAAATGGAAGAGGAGAAGGGGAGAGAGATTAGGAGGAGGGGAGGAAAGAATTATGGAGGAAGGAGAGATACGAGAGGGCGGGGTCGAGCAAAGATTGGAGAGAGAGAGAGAGAGAGAGAGAGAGAGAGAGAGAGAGAGGTGGGGGAGGGGGGAGAAAAAGAAGGAAGGTAAAATAGGAAAAAAGAATAATGTATATGAGAGAGAGAGAGATGAAGAAAAAAGAAATATTAAGTAAGAGGAGGAAATGGCTAAGGAAGGAGAAGTGAAGATGGAGAAATGAAGGAGGTGATAAGGCAGAGGGGTGATGATAGCGGTGGCAGTTACTTAGAGGGGAGAGGAGAGGAGGAGAAGAAGGGGGAGGGAGGAGAGAGGAGAGAAGGGGGAGAGAGGAGAGAAGAGAAGGGGGAGGGAGGAGAGAAGAGGAGAGGTAGAATAGAGGAGTGAGGATAGGAGGGTAGAAGAGAAGACGGGAGTAAAGTGCAGTGAAGTGACTTGAAGTGAGAAGAAGAAGAGAGTAGAAGGAGAGGAGAGGAAGTAAATGAGAGGAGGAGACGAGAGGGAAAGAGGAGAGGAGAACCAGAAAATATGAATGGAGGAGGTAAACTAGAGGAAGCATGGGAGGAGAGGAGAGAAACGAGAGGAGGAAAGAGGGTAACTAGAAAGGAGAGAGAAAACAATAGAGAGGAGAGGAAATTAGAAGTGAGGAGAGGAGAGAGGCGAGAAGGGAGGGGCTCAGGGAGAGACGGAAGGATTTAGGGAGAGAGTGAGGGAGGAAATTAATAGGAGAGAGAGAGAGAGAGAGAAGGGGGGGAGGGGGGAGGGGAAGAGAAAAATGTGTGCAGGAAATTATGAAAACACACACACACACACACACACACACACACACACACACACACACACACACACACACACACACACACAGTCCATCTATTGGTCTTTCCATCCATCCATCCATCCATCCATCCATTAATTACTCCCTTCCTTTCTTCCCTCCTTCCTTCCTGTCTTCCTCCCTTCCTTCCTTCCTTCCTTCCATCTCAGCAGGCCTTCGAGCGAGATGGGCCTTCCCCTTTGTGTAATAACGTGAGGAAGGAGAGGAGAGGTGGAGGGAAGGAGAGAGAGATGGAGGGAGGGAGAGAAGGGGGTAGGGAAAGTTGAAGAATGGTAATGAAAGTTTGATGGAGATTGAGATGTAGCAGGATGGAGGGAGAGAGAGAGAGAGAGAGAGAGAGAGAGAGAGAGAGAGAGAGAGAGATGAAAGAAGCATAACTACAAGTTACAAAATCCAAATTGACTTAAAAAACGCCAAAGAAATTTTAAAGAAAGAAAACCAAAACAACAACAGCAATAATAATAATAATAATAATGATGAGAAAGGGGAGGGGAAAAAATGGAGGGAAGTAAAATAATGAAAGAAAATGGGATCGCGGGAAAAAAGGCGAAGGGGAAACTTAATCCTTCTTTATTACTTTGGCGATTAAGGGAGTTGCTGAGGCTGTTTGTAAAGGATGAGAGAGAGAGAGAGAGAGAGAGAGAGAGGGAGAGAGAGACTAAATGGAAGAAAAGGGAGGAAGAAGAGCGGAGAATATGTGTGTGTGTGTGAGAGAGAGAGAGAGAGAGAGAGAGAGAGAGAGAGAGAGACTAAATGGAAGAAAAGAGAGAAAGAAGAGCGGAGAATATGTGTGTGTGTGTGTGTGTGAGAGAGAGAGAGAGAGAGAGACTAAATGGAAGAAAAGAGAGAAAGGGTGGAAGAAGAGCGGAGAATGTGAGTGTGTGTGTGTGTGTGTGTGTGTGTGTGTGTGTGAGTGAGAGAGAGAGAGAGAGAGAGAGAGAGAGAGAAGGAGCGAAGGAGAAGGGTTTAGTGTTGATCCTGGCTAAAAGAGCTATTGTCTGGCGAGAGAAAGAGAGAGAGACACACACACACACACACACACACACACACACACACAATATTGGGTTGAACAATGAGCAAGTAAGAGATAAACAGAGAGAGAGAGTAATGAGTTAAACAATGAACAGGCAAAAGATGAACGGAGAGAGAGAGAGAGAGAGACAGACAGACAGACAGACAGAATTGAGTTGAACAATGAGCATGCCAGAAAAACGAGAGAGAGAGAGAGAGTTATTCATCACGGCTTTAACTTCCGGTTCCTTTATAAACCAGTTCAAACCCCACTCCCTTTGTATCTACTAAGTCTATCGGCTTGTCAGCATGTATATATGTTTACCTGAATAGATAAATACATACATACATACATACAAAGAATTAAATAGGTCCATAGGTAGATGGAAATATATATATATATATATATATATATATATATATATATATATATATATATATATATATATATATATATATATACTGTATGTGTGTGTGTGTAAGCCTTAATATTTGATCAAAGCCTACAGTGCCTCACGTTCTTCGTTGATGTGTGGGGCTAGACTTGAGAGAGAGAGAGAATGTGTGTGTGTGTGTGTGTGTGTGTGTGTGTGTGTGTGTGTGTGTGTGTGCCGGTGTCTGAATGGAGGCGATATTGCGTGAGTGTATGCTTTGTGCGATTGTGTGCGTGCGTGTGTACGTATGTGGGAGTGGAGTGGGCGTTCTTTGTGTGAGTTAGAACCCTCCACACACACACACACACGCACGCACACAAAGGAAGAGAGAAAGTTCAGGTACACAGTTGATTGTCTATGGGTCGATATGTGTGTGTGAGAGAGAGAGAGAGAGAGAGAGAGAGAAATACCTTGCATATATTTTTCTCATCTTTTCTTTTTTTTTTTTTTTTTTCAAATTATTATCTAATTTCGCGAATGAAACACAAAGGAAACGAAACAAAACAACAAACCATTAAATCATATCTTTTCGTTCATCCCCCTCTGTGTAATCATAATCTTGTCCGAACCATTATGGGAAAACAGGAAATATCGGTGTTGGTCGCATCGTGTTACAAAAACCTATAAACTTATGAGGAAATTACTGCACCCCCCTCTCTCTCTCTCTCTCTCTCACACACACACACACACACACACACACACACACACACACACACACACACACACACACACACACACACACGATAAGTAAATTGAGAGAAGGCGTGTTCTTTGTTCGTCTCTCTCTCTCTCTCTCTCTCTCTCTCTCTCTCTCTCTCTCTCTCACACACACACACACACACACACACACACACACACACACGATAAGTAAATTGAGTGAAGGCGTGTTCTTTGTTCGTCTCTCTCTCTCTCTCTCCTTCATGTTGAGCGAAAAAAAATCATGTTGTGAACGCAAAGTATATTGTTAAAAAGGCGTGCTTCACCATACTTCGTCTTCCTTCACAATATTTCAGGCTTAGGCATTTTCTTCAATTACATCTTTGGATCGAAAAATAGTGTTGTTTTGAACGCTAAGGACGTTGAGAAGAATGCGTTTTTCCGCTTACTTCGTCCTCGCCTCACAATATTTCAGGCTGATCCATTTTCTATTACCCTCCTGCCGTTACAAAGTCGCTAAAATACGACGGAAATTAAGGTCTATAGATCCTGAGCGAAGATAATCATTGTTGTGAGCGCTGAGTAGATTGGAAAAAGGGGGGGTCTCAGTTCATTTCGTTTAGTGGTCATAATAGTTCACCCTCCACCGTTTTTTCACACTTTCTGAGGCGAATATTTGGTAGAAAAACATCGCCTGATCGTTGCTATGACGTTGGCTAATAAATGAACGAAGACTGTGGTTGTTGTCAACGATAAATAGGGTGGAAAAAGGGGTGTTTTAGTTGGCTTCGTATTGGGGTCATAATACTTCAGATTAGACCATTTTCAGTCACGCTAGACGAGTAATTATAGCTGAAATTTCACTATACTTCCCCTGAACGAAAAATACTGTTATTGTGATCACTAAGTGCATTGGAAGAAGGCATGTTCCAGCGTAACTTCGGTTCTTCTCATAATACTTCAGGTTAAACTAATAATTATAGTTACCGTTGAAATTACACTACTGTACATTACCTGAGCGAAAAATATTATTATTATGAACGTTAATGTCATTTGAAGAAGGCGCGTTTCTGCTTCCTTCGCTCAGTGTTCAAAATGTTTGGATCCCCATAGAGGTGGCATTTAGTCCGGTGTGTGGAAATGAAGTCGCTTGCTTGTAATCCCCTTGTGCTGTGTGTGCACGCAAGCGGAGGGGCGGTTGCGTGTGTGGCGGCAGTCATGCACTCATGGCAGTATACATGTACACAGGGTATACATACACGTAATTAAAGTCGTAAAGTAGGGTATGCATTCACGTGATTCAGGTCCCACACCAGGTATGTACGCACAGACACGTACAGCGGGCATGTGCGCAATATAACCCGTACATGGGAGTATGCAGTACACATAAGGACGCATACACACGATACACATACACAAGTTTAAATACACAGAACACATAATAACACGTACGCCTGTGTAAGACAAATACACAAATAAGCATACACTTATACGAGAGAGACAGTTTCCGAGCACATGCACGTGGTCAAACGAAATTTATGTATACATGCGTAGTGGATACATACATACATACATACATACATACATACACATTCATTCATTCATTCATTCATACATGCATCTATATACATTCGGAACCAGTCTACATAAACATTACATTTACAGATGCATACGACATACATAAACACATACGAGGTGTATAACATTCCTTTCTCTCTGTGTCTGTCCTCTCTTTCCCATTCCTTCCATCCCCTTCTTTTTCCTTCCCATCCCTTCCCTTCCTTACTCTCTCTTTTCTTTCCTTTACTTTCTGTTCTCTTCCCTTCCTTCCCTCCATGGTTCATTCTTCCCTCCCTCCTTCCCTTCTTTCCTTCCATCCTTCTTTCCTTCCTTCCCTCCATCGTTCATTCCTCCCTCCCTCCCTTCTTTCCTTCCATCCTGCTTTCCTTCCTTCCCTCCTTCCTTCCTTTTGTGGCTAGTGTTTATCATCTTCCTTCAAGTATTCCCAGAGTCCCCCTTCAATCTCTCTCTCTCTCTCTCTCTCTCTCTCTCCCCCCTCCTCCTCCTCCTCCTCCTCCTCCTCCCACCACCACCATTCCTTCCTCTCAATCCATCCGTGTGCGTCAGTTCCCATGAGACTTGCTTACATACACAATCGTACACATGGTCAGACGCACACACACACGGAACACTTACATTCTCGTACACATACCCACAGAGGAGAGAGAGAGAGAGAGAGAGAGAGAGAGAGAGAGAGGCCCCAAGGGAGTGCTCGTGCCATATGCTACATTTTCACATACATATTTTTCCGCCCAGATGTACGGGTCCCACATCATACGCACACAGAAAACGCACACGGATTTATACAGAAGATGCACACATGGGTATTTACAGAGAAAACGCACACAGATTTATACAGCAGATACACACGGATATTACATAAAGAAAACGCACACAGATTTATACAGAAGATACACATGAATATTACACAAAGAAAACACACACATTTATTCAGAAGATGCACACACAGATAAATACACAGAAAACGCACACAGATTTATACAGAAGATGCACACACGGATGTATACACAGAAAACGCACACAGATTTATTCAGAAGAAGCACATACGGATATATACACGGAGAAAACGCACACATTTATACAGAAGATGCACACAGGTATGCCCACCAAAAACCTACACGGATTTCTACACCGGACATACGTACACTGATATACGCACACAGAAAATGCACATGTACTGTATATTGTATATGTACACAAACGTGCAGATTTATACACGGAAGATGCATACTTACACGGAAACAGAGAGAAACGTACACAAACTTATACATAGAAAATTACATATAACAACAACGATGAAGATGTTCTTGAGACGCGTTCTGTACACACACACACACACACACACACACACACACACACACACACACACACACACACACACACACACACACACACACACGGGGCTGTCAGCTTTATGGCCGAGGATTCCCACACCTTGATGATTGCTAGGGACGACGGGTCAAGGAGGAGGGTTGGAGGGAGATTTGGAGTGGTTGGAAGGAAGCTTGGAGGGGTTGGAGGGAGATTTGGAGTGGTTGGAAGGAAGCTTGGAGAGGTTGGAAGGAAGCTTGGAGGGGTTGGAGGGATATTTGGAGGGGTTGGAGGGAGATTTAGAGGGATTAGAGGGAAACTTCGAGGGGTTGATGGGAGATTTGGAGTTGTGGGAGGGAGATTGGAGGGGTTCGAGAGAAACTTGGAGGGGTTGGAGGCGCTTTGGAGGGGTTGGAGAGAAACTTGGAGGGGTTGGAGGGAGATTTGGTGGGGTATGGAGAGGTTGGAGAGAGACGTAGGGAGAGAGCGAGGGGGGGTGGAGGAAAGAAAGAGGGAGAGAGGAAGAAAGAAGATATGAAATGTTCGTGTGTTTACGTAGGTGAGAGAGAGAGAGAGAGAGAGAGCGACTATAATTTTTGCATGTGAAGGAAATGAGTGTGCCTGAAAAAGTGAAAAATAAAAAAAAAAGACTTTGCACACAAATTTTGCAATATTTTTAATGATGCTTGGCTTAATGGGGTAATTTATCTTCTTCGTGGTGATCACGTAGGCTGTTTAGGCGTAATTAATGAGGTCGTAACTCAGCAACACGTGCGGTTTATGAAGTACAGATGACTTGGCAGCGGAACAGCAGGTGGAGGAGGAAGCAAAGCTAGTTGGGGGAACTGTTCTTCCTATTTTTGTGGGGGTTAGTTGTAGTGGTAGTAGTGGAAGTATTATTATCTGAATTAATGTTATTTCAGTACAGTTTTGATTTGCAAGTTGGCAGTAATTGTTGTTACGAGCGAGGGTGAAAGTGGCATTTTTTCACATATGAACGGCGCGACCCGGCCCGGCCAGACCGTAACACTCTTGAGAAGCTTGTATCACAGCAATCACTGGGCCGATCACTGCGTGGTGTGCACCATATGATAGCCCCAGTCTTTAAGATTTGTTTTTGACAGGTTTCATCACACTCGCCAAGTGTAGCCTGTCGAAAATCTTCAAAAGAGGGGCCATAGGCCAAACAGTTGTCGTAAAGGCATGAAATTTGGCAGGTAGACAGCCATCAATATACTCAAGGCATCTCAGGGTGTAAGGCCACATTTCAGTGCTTTTGCATTTAAATGGCCTCGCTCGTACCCCGGAGACAAAGGTGTTTTAATGGTTTTTATTGTTACAGAGTGTTGTAGTTGTTGTTTTTGTTGTGGGGAGTATTTGTGTCGCTGCTGGTGCTGTTGATATTCTGGCTTAATTATCTAACCTTATTATTAATCTACCTTTATCATTAACCTGCCTTTCATTAATCTGTGTTTATTATTAACCTACCTTTGTCATTACCTTTATCGTTAATCTGCCTTTTTCATTAATCTGCCTTTATCTGTCTTCATCATTACCTTCTGTCACTCCTTCCCTCTCTTCCTCCTTCCCTCCCTCCCTCCCTACCTTGTCTTCTTCTTCTTCCTCCCTTTCTCGTCTTCTTCTTCTTCCTCCCTCCCTCGTCTTCTTCTTCCCTCCCTTCGTCGTCGTCTTCTTCCTCCCTCCCTCCCTCCCTCCCTCGTCTTCATCTTTCTCCCTTCACTCTTTATCCCCTTTCTCTTTCCCGTCATCCCATTCTCTCTCTCTCTCTCTCTCTCTCTCTCTCTCTCTCTCTCTCTCTCTCTCGTTAATATACCTCCTCCAACACTCTCAACTACGTCCCTCTCCTTCCTCGCTTTCACACTTTCTACCCATCTCCTCCCCTCTCTTCTCTCCCTCTTCGCTTCTTTCTTCCTCCTTCCCTCCCATTCATTGCCTCTCCTCCTCCCCTCCCCCCTCCCCCTCCTTCCTCCCCCCTCCCCTCCCCCTCCCCCTAAGGCCACAGCTAACCTCTAATATTTACACAAAAACTTTTACACACTGCTGCTCCGATTCTTGTCCCCTCCCCTCCCCTCCCCTCCCCTCCCCTCCTGTTCTTCCTCCGAGGCATCTCTTTCTCTCCTCTCCCTCTTGTCTTCTAGTCCTTCCTCTCGTCTTATCTCACTTCCTCTCGTCTCATCTCACTTCCTTTCGTCTCATCTCACTTCCTCGCGTCTCATCTCATTTCCTCTCATCTCATCGCCACTCGTCTCGTCTCATTTCCTCTCGTCTCATCTCATTTCCTCTCATCTCATTGCCACTCGTCTCGTCTCATTTCCTCTCGTCTCATCTCATTTCCTCTCATCTCATCGCCACTCGTCTCGTCTCATTTCCTCTCGTCTCATCTCATTTCCTCTCATCTCATCGCCACTCGTCTCATCTCATTTCCTCTCATCTCATTGCCACTCGTCTCGTCTCATTTCCTCTCGTCTCATGTCATTGCCACTCGTCTCATCTCATTTCCTCTCATGTCATTGCCACTCGTCTCATCTCATTTCCTCTCATCTCATTGCCACTCGTCTCATCTCATTTCCTCTCATGTCATTGCCACTCGTCTCATCTCATTTCCTCTCATCTCATTGCCACTCGTCTCATCTCATTTCCTCTCGTCCCATTTCATTTCCTCTCGTCTCGTATCGTCATTTTCCCTTCAGGACAGTAAGTATACATGGTGGTCTACAGGGAGACTGGTCTCTCTCTCTCTCTCTCTCTCTCTCTCTCACACACACACACACACACACACACACACACACACACACACACACACACACACACACACATTCTTTCAGGGAGTTGTGTTGGGATTGGTACATCGATTAGGGTGGGGGAAGGGAGGAGGGGGGAGGAGATGAGGGTCTTGCGTGACTAGGGAGAGGGAAGGAGGGAGAGAGATAAGGGAAGAGATAGGAGAGAGAGAGAGAGAGAGAGAGAGAGAGAGAGAGGGCAAATTATAAGGAAAAGATTTACACCTTTTGTCGTCTCGTCCACAGAAATAGCAATACTCATAACTTTTGTGTCTGACCTTTTCCAGGGGAGAGAGAGAGATAGATAGAGAGAGAGAGAGAGAGAGAGAGAGAGATTATAGAAAATAAAAAGCCTCATAGTAGTCATTATCCTTTGTGGGTAGTCATGCTTAAATATTAATAGAGTAACTTGCTCCCCTATGAGAGAGAGAGAGAGAGAGTGAGTTACAAAAATTAATACGAACAGTTACTCCGTGATGAGAGAGAGAGAGAGAGAGAGAGAGAATATACCGTAAGTTACACCACCACCACCAAAGTCACCATCGTCATCATCATCATCATCATCATCATCATCATCATCGTCGTCGTCGTCATCATCATCATCGTCATCATCATCATCATCATCATCATTTCGGTTGAAAGCTCTGTGTGGTCTGTGTATCTGAAACTCTCTCTCTCTCTCTCTCTCTCCACCACCCACACACACACACACACACACACACACACACACACACACACACACACACACACACACACACACACACACACACACACACACACACACACACCTGGTTGCATAATGCTTAGTTAAAATATTCAGACATGATCTTTGCTGTACTGTTTTGCAGGAGTTAGAGAGAGAGAGAGAGGGAGGGAGGGTAAATCAGCCTGTGAATGGCAGGGAAGGGAGATGAGGTGGGAGGGAGATAGGAAGGGAGGGAGAAGAGATTGAATTGAGTAGGGAGGGAGAGAGGTTAAATTTAGACATAGAGAGAGAGAGAGAGAGAGAGTCAACTGCTCAAATCGCAAAAGAAAAAAGTGGCGAGAGATATAAAAGAAAGTAGTGAGAGTAAGAAGTTGTACTGCTTGAAAGAAAAGAGAGAGAGAGTGAGAGGAAAAAAATGACAGACATAATGAGAAACAGGGAATTTATGGAAATGACGCTTAAAGAGAAATAGTAGCGGAAATGAGAGAGAGAGAAAGCCGACGTCATTCCACTAACTTGCGCATCCTTTACATAATGCCATCCTCATCGTCATTCTCTCTCTCTCTCTCTCTCTCACACACACACACACACACACACACACACACACACACACACACACACACACACACACACACACACCTATCTAGTCTCCATTGCCCACTTCTCCTTCCTTCCTTCCTTTCTTCCTTCCATCCATCCATCCTTCCTTCCTTCCTTCCTTCCTTCTTTCTGTTCTCCCTCCCTCCCTCCCTATTTCTTTAAATTTGGGGTTATTACTGTCAGAATGAGGGAGGGGAGGAAAGGAAGGAGGGAAGGAAGTGAAAGAAGGAGGGAGGGAGGGAGGGAAAGAAGGAGGGAGGGAGGGAGGGAAAGAAGGAAGAATGAATGAATGGATGGAAGGAAAGAAGGATATAATGAAGAAGTGAAGAAACAAAGAAGGAAGGAAGGAAAGAAAGAAGTAATGGAGAAAGGAAGGACAAATGGAGGTAAGGAAGGAACAAGAGAAATATAAGTGAGGAGAGAAGGAAGATAGCAGGAAGGAAAGGCTGGGAGAAGGAGTAGAGAGAAACAATGGATGGAGGACGGAAGGATGGAAGTAAAGAAGGAAGGAGGGGAGGAAGGAAGGAGCGATGGAAATACAAGGGAGAAGGGATGGAAGGTAAGAAGGAAGAAAGGCTGGGAGAAAGAGGAGAAACTAGAAATGAAGGAAGGAGTGATTCGCAGGTGAAATGAAAGGAAGGAAGGAGACGAAGGAAGGAAGGAAGAGGAAGATGTGAAGGAAGGAAGGAGGCACACGAAGGAAGAAAGGAGGATGATGAAGAAAGGAAGGAGGAAGAAGAGGGAAGGAAGGAAGACGAAGGAAGGAAGGAGGAAGAAGAGGGAAGGAAGGAAGACGAAGGAAGGAAGGAGGAAGAAGAAGGAAGGATAAGGAATAGGATGTGAGTTTTTGCTATAAGTTAGGAGAGAAAGAAGAGCGAAGGTAATTTTGAGAGAGAGAGAGAGAGAGAGAGAGAGAGAGGTCGATACAAGGCGAAGCACCTGTTCTGTTACATGATCCCCTTACCTTCCTTCCCGCCTCTCTCTCTCTCTCTCTCTCTCACACACACACACACACACACACACACACACACACACACACACACACACACACACACACACACACCTTTCCATTTCACTAAAAGCCGTGGAAGGTCCTACGTCCACTGATTAAGAGGGTACCTGGCGTGTGTGTGTGTGTGTGTGTTTCATTGGTGTGTACGAGTTTTATTTGTTTTTTTCTTGTTTTTTTTTGTACTTTTTTCCTTCTTTGTCGTCCTCAGTCTGTAAATTATATCTTTTCGTTTTCTTAATTGTCTTTATTTTGTCCTAATTCTCTCTCTCTCTCTCTCTCTCTCAGCAAGCCAGATAGCACGTTAATCAGTGACAGAGAGGAAGAGATTGGCCCCTCCTGTGTGTGTGTGTGTGTGTGTGTGTGTGTGTGTGTCCAAGCTCCCTCTCTCTCCCCCCAAAAGGAAAATGGTGGATAGAAAATATTAGGAGAGAGAAAAACAGCATCTTCAGCCTTCAGTCCACCGGGTTTACGTCTGAGTCTATAACAACAACAACAGCAACAACACTACAGCCTTTTCCTCCTCCAGCACTGACCTTTAAGTTGGTAATTCATTCTTCCTGGCCTCCTCCTCCTCCTCCTCCTTCTCCTCCTCCTCCTCCTATTTCCTTCCGCCTCCGTTTTCTTCCTCCTCCTCCTATTTCCTTCCGCCTCCGTTTTCTTCCTCCTCCTCCTATTTCCTTCCGCCTCCGTTTTCTTCCTCCTCTTCCTCCTTTCACACTTTTTCTTTTCTTCCTCATTTCTATCTTTTCCTTTCCCTTCCTTCCTCCCTTCCCTTCCTTCCTTCCTTCCTTCCTTCCTTCCCTTCCTTCCCTTCCGTCCATCCTTCCTTCCGTCCATCCTTCCTTCCTCCCTTCCCTCCCTTCCATCCTCCCTTCCATCCTTCCCTCCAGCAGTAGGCCTGAGAGGGATGCTGAATATTTCCTCATGTCGCCATTTTTGTGTCCGCCATGACGTCACACGGCCGGATGTGACGTCATCAGGGATCCCGGGCCTAAAATGTTTTCCTTTTGTTTACCCTCCGAGCGTCACGAGTTTTTACGTTGTTTGTTGTTATTTTTGAGAGAGAGAGAGAGAGAGAGAGAGAGAGAGAGAGAATCCTGACACACATATCGTCGTTGCCTTTCGTCCCTCTGCCTTTTCTCAACACTGCCTTTCCCCTTTGATCTCCAAGCCCCTCTAATATTGCATCGACTTACCTTCATGTATATGCCATCGCTCTCGTGTGTGTGTATGTGTGTGTGTGTGTGTGTGTTTGAGATCGATGAGTTGGTAGGTAGATAGATTGAGAGAGAATGTGTGTGTGTGTGTGTGTGTGTGTGTGTGTGTGTGTGTGTGATCTTTGTTGCTAATTTATTCTGTCTTTGATGTGTGATTTTTCTTGAATAGACGAAGATGGTTGATGTCTACACGCATCCCTGTCTGTTTTTCTGTGTGTGTGTGTGTGTGTGTGTGTGTGTGTGTGTGTGTGTGTGTGTTTGTCCTGTCTGTGTATTTGTCTTAATGTCTTCCTGTCTGTGTGTACGTCTGTCTGCCTTTTTGTGTATGTATGTATGTAGGTATGTACTGTACAGTATGTATATCTGTATGTGTATATGTATGTATGTATATGTTTGTGTGTATGTAGATATTTTGTGCGTGTATGTGTGTTTTTGTGCCACATTGGTGTAGCGTCTCTCTCTCTCTCTCTCTCTCTCTCTCTCTCTCTCTCACTCTCTCTCTCTCTCGCTCATTTAGTTTGTCTTTGATCTCAGAGTTTTATTGAGCAGAAGAGGTTGGCTGCATCTCCGTTTGTGTGTGTGTGTGTGTGAGAGAGAGAGAGAGAGAGAGAGAGAGAGAGAGAGAGAGAGAGAGAGAGATTAATGATCACACAGACGTACCAGCCAGAGAAGAGAGAAAATAAGTTCGCTTTTATGGAGGCGGGTAATTCGGTTCTAGACGCAGCAGAAGGCCCACAGCACCACCATAACACCATCCTAGCACCATATCACTATCCTAGCACCATAACCCACCATATCAGCACCGTAACTCACCATAACGCACCATAAAAGCACCGTAACCCACCATATCAGCACCATAACAGCCCCATAATTCAGTATGTAGCACTATTATCACTTCCTTGTACACTAAATAACATTCTCCTTACCGACACCATCATAGCACCATAACCGCGCTATAGCACCTGCATTCACCAGCATTATAGCAGCACCTTAATTCACTATAACGACACCATAACACTTCGAATCTCATTACCTCACTATCTGCACCATAACAATACCTTATTGGTACCTTACTTCACTATAACTCACTCCAATACACCATAATAACCCTAAAACCTCACTATAACCTGCACCATACGAGCATAATTCACTTTAGGTCACCAGGCATCATTTGGCGATATGGTTACCACCCAGCTTAGGAGGTAGTTTTCCCTAGCGATTTATTTTTTGGATACGGGTGGTTAATATCAGTTTGAATGTTATTTATTCTGAGTACGGTGGTACTGGAGTGATTTAAATGATACAAAAAAGTAAAGAGTAATCAGGAAAATAAGTTGCTAAGCATTAGGTGTTAGGGAGCTTCCTTAACCTACGAGAATACGAGTCTTAGTGCAGTCACGTGGAGGCCGCCTACATCGAGTGAGTGGATGGTGGACGCCCCACTAAGCACACGTAATTAAACACACTTACTGAACTGTGTGAATAAATCAAGTGAAATAATTCTTTTGGCAGGATAATCAAGGAAGACAATCTTGCCCCCGCGTTAATCAGCCTGGAAAAAAAAGAAAGAAAAAAAAACTCTCTACCTGGAACTGGCTTCAGGCAAGTTTTTAATGAAGGTGGTGTGTGTGGTGATGAGGGTGTGTGATGAGGGGGAGAGGGTGTGGTGATGAGGGTGTGTGGTGAGTGGGAGAGGGTTGTAGTGAGGGTGTGTGGTGAGTGAGAGAGGGTGTGTGTAGTGAGGGTGTGTGGTGAGTAGGAGAGGGTGTGTAGTGAGGGTGTGTGGGGAGGGGGAGGGTGTGTGTAGTGAGGGTGTGTGGTGAGGGGTATGGTAAAAATGAGTGAGGGTATAATGTGATGAGTGAGAGAGGGTGTGGGTGGTGAGGTTGTGTGTGTGTGTGTGGTGAGGAGGACATGGAAAAGGAAAAAATGATGATGAAAGCGGAGGGAAGGAAACAAGGAAGGAAGAAAAAAATATTGAAAAGAGGAGGAAGGAAGGTAAGTAGGAAGGAGTACATAGAAGGAGGAGGGGGAAGAGGAGGAGGAGGAGGAGACAGGAATGACGTTGATCCTAAGACCCTCAGGGATAAGGATAAGATAAGGGGGGCAGGTAGATAGATAGATAGATGTCTGGATGTATGGATGTATATGTGGTTAAGTGGATGGAAAGATGTGTGGATATGGATAGGTAGATAGGTGTATAGATAGATAGGTAGGGATAAGGATAAGATCAGTGGGGTAGATAGATAGATAGATATATGGATAGTAAGATATGTGTATAGATAGATTGATAGATATAGATAAAAGTAGACAGATTAATATTTAGCATCAGAAAGATTTATACAGAAAATCCACAGAAGCACAAAATCTCCCTAGCAGTAATATAGAAAAAAAAAGGAAGATGCAGAGAAAATGTTTATAAAAAAATCAGTCTTTATGTAATTATTAGTAACTTAAATAACTGATAATTTCCCTTTTAATTACCTTTTTTTTTTCCACAGGTGTAACTAGGGTGTTTATTGCTAATGTTTAATACTGTGTTTCTTTTCCCAGGTGAGACTGCACTTTGAAGGGGACCATTAGCAGAGAGAGTGAGTATGTCTAGGAAGGGGAGGGAAATAGAGAGAGAGAGAGAGAGAGAGAGAGAGAGAGAGCTAACTTATCTCTCTCTCTTTCTCTAATCGGTCTTCATCTTCCCCCTGCCTCAGCATTTCCTCCTCTCTTCCTCTCTCTTTTCTGGCTTCTTTCATCCTTCATCCTTCACTCCTCCTCTTACCTCCTTGCTTCCTCCTTCACTCCTTCCTCCGGTTTTCCTCGGCCAATTTTTATCCTCTTTCCCTCGTTCGTTCGTTCGTTCGTTCGTTCGTTCGTTCCTTCATCTGTCACGTACATTGTTATCGCTATCCTATTTCCTCAAGCAGAAGGTCAGGCAGTGTGTGTGTGTGTGTGTGTGTGTGTGTGTGTGTGTGTGTGTGTGTGTGTGTGTGTGTGTGTGTGTGTGTGTGTGTGTGTGTGTGTGTGCGCGCGCGCGCGTTTTCATTTCTCGAGGAGGCGAGGGGATGGGGGAGGGGGTATAGGAAGAATACAAAGGGGGAAGGAAGGCAATCAGAGAGAGAGAGAGAGAGGCAGGTAGATAAACGGAGACAGACAGATAGATAGATAGATAGATAGACAGACAGACAGACCGATAGATGCACAGATTATACAGACGTTACGGTACTTTCTAGTGGTTAGGCCTAAATAATTAATAGCAAGATAAAGAAGCTTGAAATGTGTGTGTGTGTGTGTGTGTGTGTGTGTGTGTGTGAGAGAGAGAGAGAGAGAGAGAGAGAGAGAGAGAGTTGAAGAAAAACTGGAGAGAAGAAAACAAAGCAGGAGAAGAGAGAGGCGAGAGATGGATAGATAGATAGATAGATAGATAGAAAGATATACACAGATGGAGAGAGAAAAATTGAAGGAAAATGAAGGGGAATAAAGAGAACTGGGACAGGATGTGATGTTAGGAGAGAGAGAGAGAGGGAGAGGGGAGAGGGGGGATCTTAAAAAGGTTAGAAGAGGGGAACATGAGGGTTGATGGGCGTGGGGTGAGGGGAGAGAGAGAGAGAGAGAGAGAGAATTGAAGATAATGGATAGAAGAATAGAAAACAAAGCAGGGGAAGAGAGGATCGGAGAGGAGAGAGGAAAGGAAAATTTTGAAATCTCTCTCTCTCTCTCTCTCTCTCTCTCTCTCTCTCTCTCTCTCTCTCTCTCTCAAGAAGAGTCACTTCATTAATGTCACGAAGAACAGAAACTGAAGTGTGTGCATGTGCGTGTCTACATGTGCGGCTCTGTGTGCGTATTGGATTAACTGGTGGTTTTGTGTGTGTCCGAATGTCATGTGCGTTTGTGTGTGTGTGTGTATTGGATTGGCTGGTGGTTTTGTGTGTACGTATGTCTGTGTGCGTATTGGATTGGCTGATGGTTTTTTGTGAGGGGATTGGCTGAGGGATTTTTGCGTTTATGTGCGTTTTGTGTGTGTGTGTGTGTGTGTGTGTGTGTATTGAACTGACAGAGGTCTGTGTGAATGTGTATGTATACATTTCCCTGTGTGTACATGAATTAAATTGGTTGAGATTATGCTTGTGTGTATGTCTGTCTGTCAAGATATACTGTACTGGATATGTATGAATGTATGTATGTGTGTGTATAATCGTATATGTATGTGTATGTATGTAGGTATGTATATGTATGTGTATGTATGTAGGTATGTGTATGTATGTATATGTATGTGTATGTATGTATGTGTATATGTATATGTATGAATATGTGTGTATGTATGTATGTATATGCATGTATGTATGTGTACTTGACTGCTCGCCTGTGTACATGCTTTCGTGTATATCCGTCATGAAGAAATACAGCCAGTAAATTGAAGGGCTCCTCTCCCCAGGTAACCATTACAGGTGTTACAAGGGAGGGACTGTGGGTACAAGTGCTCTTTGGGCCACGTACAGGGATATTTCGCCAATTGGGTGACCGAATTTTGGCTGGGTGTTTTGTAATTGATTACCTGTTTTAAAAAAGGGGGAAAATTTGCGTATCTTTTCGTTTATTCTCTCTCTCTCTCTCTCTCTCTCTCTCTCTCTCTCTCTCTCTCTCTCTCTCTCTCTCTCTCTCTCTCTCTTCTCATGTGTAATTATTGTTTTTTGTCAGGTTTCTGTTATTCTTAATGAGTTTCTAAAAAGTTCCATAACTTCCATCTTTTTTCTGTTTTATCTTTCAGTCTTCCTCCTGTTTTCTTCTGGTAATTTTTGCCTTAAATTTTGGTTATCAAAAATTTTCTCAATAGTTTCTTATTTCCACGTGGGAATTTTTAGTTCCTTTTCATGATTTTCTTTCTGCATGATTACGAGGGAGCGAGCGAAGTGAGTGAGCGATGTTTACTCTTAGTTAAGTTGGGAAATGAGTGGCCTGACCCGACCCTACCCGACTCCGACCCTTACGCTAATAACTTTACTCCTGTGTGAAGTAGGGTTGAATTTGGTTTTGCATGTGATTATATTCATTCAGTAAATTTTGCTATCAACTAAAAACCCACCCATAAAGGCATAGCAACCCCTTGGAATCTCAAGTTTTTCAAGGGAGTGTTCGGCTTTAATCGGTGAATACCTCAGTTACGAAATCAAATCTAAAAAGGTTTTCCGTCGTAACCTTTTTTTTTTTTTTTTTTTTCTAGTATCAGCTCTGACAGTTAAATATCGGAGATTCCGTCTATATTTTTATATCAGGGAAATTGTGATATCATGGCGCTCGCTCGCTCGCTCGTCACGCTCTCTTAAAGCGCATTTTCCTGGCTTATTTGCAGACTCTTCCATTCTTCTTACAGGGGATAAAAAGAGGAAGGAAAAACAGATTGAATTTAAAAAAGCCTACATTATCAGCTCTGCCCTGTCTTATCAGTCTTTATCCTTTCTTATCATTCTTTATTCGTTCTAATCATTCTTTATCTTTATCATTCTTTACCCGTATCATTCTTTATCCCTTCTTAGCATTCATTATCTCACGGGATGCTCTGAGTGAGGGGGTGTGCGGCGTGGGGTGCATAATAGTGGAGAACTTCTGTGGCTCTGTGTGGTGGTATTTTGTGTGTGAGGGGGGGGAATGCCGCCCCCTAACCCACTCTTTCTCTCCCCCCCCCCTCCGCCTCTCTTTTTCCCTCTCCTCTCCTTTTCTGTCTTCTGTTTTTATTCCTTCTCTTTGTCTTAAACCTTTTTTTACTTTGCTTCGTCTCTCTCCGTGTTTTATCTCTCTCTCTCTCTCTCTCTCTGTGACTCTAACTCTTCCACTCCATTCCCCTCCCCCACTCTCTCTTCTCACCCAGTTTTCTTCTCTCCTGTCTCCCTTTCCCTTCGTTTTCTCCCCTCCCCTCCTTGCCACTCCCCTCTCCCCTCCCCTCCCCTCCCCTCCCCCCCTTCCCTCCCCTCCCCTCCCCTCCCCCTTTGTTTAATTTAGTCTCAGGATTCAGGAGATGCCGGAATAGTAATGGAAATAGGGGGAGGGGAGGGGAGGGGAGGTGGAAGATATTTAGAGGGGAAGGGTGGGGGGAGATGAAATTGGAGGGAAGAGATGGAGAGGGAAGTAGGGGAAAGTGGGAGGGAGAGAGGGGAGGGAGTGAGGGGCCGATGGGGGAGGGGAGGCGGGGAGATGAAGTGGGAGGAGAGAGGGGAGAGATGGAGGGGAAAGTGGGCGGAAAAAAAAAATGGGGAGTGGGCAAGAGGAGGAGACGGAGGGGGGAGGGAGGGAAAGAGAGAGAGAAAGAACAAGAGTACAAAAAAGTGCAAACAATAGACCTAGAGAGAGAGAGAGACAGAGAGAGAGAGAGAGAGAGAGAGAGAGAGAGAGAGAATTTGTAATAGGGAAGGTTAAAGACAAGGATAGCTGCAGGAAAGGGGGAATGAGGGGATGGAGGAAGGAGGGGGAGGGAGAGGGGAGCAGAGGGGAAGGAGGGAACAGAATGAGGGGAGAGGAAGATAGAATTAAAAGGCAGTATCTATCAGTAATATCTATCTCACAGACAGTCTATCAGTTGTTGTTTTTTTTGTGCTGGTATGTCTGACCACTACCTGGTGGAGGGAAAGTTAAGAGTAGGTAAGAGATGGGTGAGAGCTAGGAGGGTTAGGTGTGGCAGGGAGGTTTTGAAAGTGAGTGAGTTGGATAAAAGAGAGAAAAAGATAGAGTATCAGGAGAAATTGAAAGATGAGTGGAACGCAGTGAAAGATCGGGAAAATGGCAGTGTGGAGGAGGAATGGCAGTTGTTTAAGAGTGCTGTGGTGGGGCATGCAGAAGAGGTGTGTGGTGTGAGACGTGTGGGTGGTGGTGTAAGAAAAGGAAGTGAATGGTGGTGCGAGGAAGTAAGTATGGCTGTGGCTGAGAAGAGACGTGCATATGAAGTGTGGCTGCAGAGGAAGGATGAGATGTCATATGAAAGGTATAAGGAAAAGAGGAATAGAGCGAGAAGGGCTGTGCGTGATGCTAAAGTGGCAGCAGATGAGAGGTGGGGTTGGCGGCTGACAGAGAATTTTCAACAGAATAAGAAAATGTTTTGGAAGGAGGTGAAAAGGGTGCGAAAGGGAGAGTCTGGGAAGGAAGAACGAGTAAAAGCAGAGGATGGAAGGATGTTAATTGAGATGGATGCAGTAAGGAAGAGATGGGCAGAGTATTTTGAAAGATTGTTAAATGTAGAGGAGGATTGTTAAATGTAGAGGAGGAAAGGGTGGCTGAGATTGTGGCAGATAGAAGGGTGCAAGGAATAAATGTGTTGGGAGAGTTGAATGATTCTTTGATCACGAAGGAGGAAGTGGAGAAGGCAGTAAAGGAGATGAAAACAGGGAAAGCTGCAGGTATGGATGGGTGTGCTGTGGAATGCCTGAAGGGTGGTGGAGTGACTATTGTTGACTGGTTAGTAAGATTACTGAATGTGTGCTTTGAGAAAGGTATGGTGCCAATTGACTGGGCAAGTGCTTGTGTGGTCCCGTTGTATAAAGGCAAGGGTGATAAGTATGAATGTACTAGCTTTAGGGGTATAAGTCTGTTGAGTGTTGTAGGTAAAGTGTATGGTAGAGTGTTAATTATGAGAGTTAGAGAGGGTACAGAGGGAGTGATTAGTGATGAGCAGTGTGGCTTTAGGAGAGGGAGGGGATGCGTTGATCAGGTGTTTGCTGTGAGACAAGTGTGTGAAAAGTATTTAGCGAAAGGCAAGGATGTGTTTTGGGCATTTATGGATTTAGAGAAAGCGTATGATAGAATTGATAGGGAGGCTTTGTGGACTGTTTTAAGATTGTATGGACTTGATGGTAGGTTACTAAAAGGGGTGAAAAGTTTTTATGTAAATAGAAGAGCGTGTGTAAGAGTGGGAAATGCTGTGAGTGATTGGTTTCCCGTGAGAGTGGGGCTGCGACAGGGATGTGTGATGTCGCCTTGGTTGTTTAATATTTACATGGATGGTGTTGTAAGGGAGGTGAATGCAAGAGTTTTAGGTGGTCTGAGTCTGGTAAATGTTGATGGAGGAGAGTGGAATCTGAAGCAGCTGCTGTTTGCAGATGATACTGCACTGGTGACTGATTCAGAGGAGAGATTGAGACAGTTGGTAGAGGAGTTTGGAAGGGTGTGTGAAAGGAGGAAATTGAAAGTAAATGAGAATAAGAGTAAAGTGATGAAGTGTACGAGGTTGATAGATGGTAGGGGGATGAATATAGTTTTGAATGGTGAGTTGCTTGAGGAGGTAGATTGTTTTAAATATCTAGGGTCACATGTTGCTGTGGATGGAAGAATAGATGCAGAAGTGAAGTTTAGAATAAATGAAGTAGGAAAGGTGCTGGGAGGAATGAAAAAAAGTGTTTAAATGTCGTTCGCTTAGAATGGATGTAAAGAGAAGGCTGTATGAGGATGTTGTGGTACCGACTGCGTTATATGGGGCTGAAACATGGAATATGGGTGTAGCAGAGAGGAAAAGTTTGAATGTAATGGAGATGAGATGTCTGAGGAGTATGTGTGGAGTGACGCGTATGGATCGAGTGCGAAATGATGAAGTGCGAAGGAGAACTGGAGTTGTTCGGGAGATGGCTGGTAGAGTTGAGCAGAGGGTGTTGCAATGGTTTGGGCATATGGAGAGAATGGATAATGAGCGATTGGTGAAAAAGATAACTAGATCTGATGTGAGAGGTGTAAGACTGAGAGGAAGACCACGAATAGGATGGATGGACAGTGTGAAGAGAGCGCTGGATACGAGAGGGATGTCTGTTGAGCAAGGAAGAGTGGCTGTGCGTGACAGAAATAAATGGAGAGAAATTGTGAATGAATAAGTGATGACGCAGCCCTGAGGGGATATTCTCCCGCATTTGGTCTGATCAGCTAGTCAGGTCAGGTGCGGGTAAGGGGATGGGTCTGTTATGATGTGGCAGGGGTAAACCAGTTCTGCTGTCGGGCCCTGCTGTGGATGTCACTGCTTGCATTGCGCAGTTGACCCTTGTGCGGTGTGATGCGGTGAGGATCTGTCCGTTCTCCCCTTTGGGGCTAAGATGCGAATGAATGTGTTTGAATGGATGAGTAAATGGAGAGTGAGTCGTCCTGTCTCGGCTACCTCCCTGGGGAAGCAGCCTAGGTATATAGATAGATAGATAGATCTATCGTTTAATCTATCTGTATCTACTCGCCATCATTTTCTCTCCCATCGACCTACTTCTCCCTCTTTTTCTCCCCTCCTCCCCTCCCTCTCTCATCGCCTCTCCCTCTCTCTCTCTCCCCCTCTCTCCCCTCGCCTTAACATGCCATATAGCTATTAAGGTTACGTGAGGGGAAAAAGAGGAGAGAGAGAGAGAGAGGGAGAGAGAGAACTAATTAACCTTTGCACTTTTTGTCCTTCCGTCTTCATCGTCCCTTCCTTCCTTCCTTCCTTCCTTCCTTTCTTTCTTTCTTTCTTTCTTTCTTTCTTCCTTCCTTCCTGCTTAGACACGCAATCGCACCTTTTCTTCCTTCCAGGTTTCTTTCTTCCATCCTTCGTTCCTTCATACAGACTTAACACGCTATCCTCCTTCATGTCCCTCCTTCCCTTTCTCTCTTCCTTCCTTCCTCCCGCTTGTGCTTCCTTCCTTCCTCCCTCTTGTCCTTCCTTCCCTTTCCCTCTTCCTTCCTTCCTCCCGCTTGTGCTTCCTTCCTCCCTCTTGTCCTTCCTTTCCTTTCCCTCTTCCTTCCTTTCTCCCGCGTGTCCTTCCTTCCCTTTTCCTCTTCCTTCCTTCCTCCCGCGTGCCCTTCCTTCCCTTTCCCTCCTCCTTCCTTCCTCCCGCGTGCCCTTCCTTCCCTTTCCTTCTTCCTTCCTTCCTCCCGCGTGTCCTTCCTTCCCTTTCCCTCTTCCTTCCTTCCTTCCTCCTTTTCATCGTAGACACGCAATCTCCCTCTCTCCCTCCCTCCGTGATGACGTCATTCACCTCATTACGTCATCACAGGTGCAATCTCATAGGTTAATTGCCCTCCCTTCCCTCATTATTCTCCCTCTCCCTAACCTCACCCTCTTCCCTCCCTCACCTATTGTCTCCCCTTCTCCTCCTTCCTCCCTCTCCTTCTCCCCGTCCTTCTTCTTCCAGTTCTCTCTCTCTCTCTCTCAGTGACATTTTCTCTATGAAAGACGAGAGCAGATCAGTTGACATTATGTATATTGTTTTATAGATAAGGTTAGATAGAGAGGGAGAGGGAGAGAGAGGGAGGGAGGGATGGAGAGAGAGAGAGAGAGAGAGAGAGAGAGAGAGAGAGAGAGAGAGAGAGAGAGAGAGAATTAAAGTTAGTGCATGGAAGACAAGTAAGACAGTTTGAAAGGGTGAAAGACAGTGAGCGACAGAGGGAGCGATAGGTGAGAGAGTGCGAGTGGATGAGCGAGGGAGGCGGAGTTAAAATTGGAGCGAGGAGTGAGAAAATTAGAGAAAGTGAGAGAATAAGAATAGTTTTAATGGCGGGGTGTTCAGCAGGATTAAAAATAAACTTGTGTAATGAGAGAGAGAGAGAGAGAGAGAGAGAGAGAGAATTCCCTTATGTATTTTCTCCTTGCTACTTCCAGACGCCTTTATTCACGTCGTCGTCGTTGTTGTTGTTGTTGTTGTTGTTGTTGTTCCAGGCTCATCTTGAACTGAACGCTCCCTCTCCCCCCTCCCCCTCCCTCACCCCCTCACCCTGACTCCCTCCCTTTCCTCCCCCTTCCCTCACCCTGTCTTCTCCCTTCCATCTTCCCCTCCCCTTCTCTCTCTCTCTCTCTCTCTCTCTCTCTCTCGGCGTTAATGTGAGTGTTATTCTTATCCCTAATATGATAACGATGTTCTTTCTCTATTAACATATTTGTGATTTGAGAGAGAGAGAGAATCTTTATTTTTCCTCCTCGCTCTCATTCTACTTTTTCAACGCCTACCCTTTCATTATTTCTGGCACCCTCGTTTTCCATCATTCTCTCACTTTCTTACATTTTCACTATTTCCTCTGTTTTTTACTCTCTCTCTCTCTCTCTCTCTCTCTCTCTCTCTCTCTCTCTCTCTCTCTCTCATCCAATCCCACTCCGTTTCATTTACCCACCCTGTCGCCCTAACTCTCACACTCTCTCACTTTCTCTAATTTCAGTCGATCTCGCCAAGTGAGAGGGAGAAAGAGAGAGGAGCAGTAAATGTCTTGACTTTAATCCTACTCGTTTGGAGAGGGAGAGAGAGAGAGAGAGAGAGAGAGAGAGAGAGAGAGAGAGAGAGAGAGAATGAAATACCGTATGAAGGCAATGGAAGAGGAAGATTTTAATACCAAGAAATAATAATAATAATAATAATAATTAAATAATAATAATCATAATAGATAGATAGATAGGGTGATTGAAGCCTATTTGATAGATAGATAGGATGATTTATATGTATATATTTTTCTGCTCAAAGAAAAACACATTAAAATACATTAAATATTTATGTTAATAATTATGAATAAAATAAAATTAATGAAAATAATACCCAGACTTTATCGAAGAGAATATGAGTGAGAGAAGCCAAAATTAAAGAGAGAGAAGAAAGAGAAAAGAGAGAATTAAAGCCACTCTCTTTAGCTAGTCCTAAGAACAGATATTTAATAAAGCGAGGATGATGGTATTACATGATTAAGTTAAGTCAAATGTACCCAATTTTAGTGGTGGCGAAAAGTGCGGTTATTTGATGGTGTGGGAAGTGTATTGTGTAGGTAGGTAGGTAGGTAGGTAGACAGGTTGATGGGTAGACAGGTAGGTAGATAGGTAAATGATTGATTGGTAGGTAGGTAGGTAGACAGGTAGATAGGTAAATGCTTGATTGGTAGGTAGGTAGGTAGGTAGGTACATACATACATATACATGCTTAAATACATTCATACACATACACATACATTGGGAGAGAGAGAGAGAGAGAGGCTGAAGACAAAGCCCCTCTGGCCCTTTTCTGCGTCAACACCATTATAAGGCCTTGTTATGGCACACCTCACTCCCACTCTCTCACTTTCTCACTTTATTTTCTCACTTTCTCACTTTCTCGTCTCACTTTCTCACTGTGTTTTCTCTCTCACTATTTTCCCACTGTTTTCTCACTTTCTCACTATTTTCTCACTTTCTCACTATTTTCTCACTTTCTCACTATTTTCTCACTTTCACTATTTTCTCACTTTCTCACTATTTTCTCACTTCCTCACAATTTTCTCACTCTCTATTTTCTCACTTTCTCACTATTTCCTCACTTTCTCACTATTTTCTCACTTTCTCACTATTTTCTCACTTTCTCACTATTTTCTCACTTTCTCACTATTTTCTCACTTTCTCACTATTTTCTCACTTTCTCACTATTTTCTCACTTTCTCACTATTTTCTCACTTTCTCACTATTTTCTCACTATTTTCTCACTTTCTCACTCTTTTCTCACTTTCTCACTCTTTTCTCACTTTCTCACTATTTTCTCACTTTCTCACAATTTTCTTTCACTATCTTCTTACTTTCTTACAGTATTTTCTCACTCGTATTTTTTTTCTTTTTTCACTTTTTTTTTTTTTTTTTTATGCGAGGAAGAAGGAACCAAAGGCCATGAGCCCGCAGTAACAGTTCCCTCCAAGAGAAAAACAAAATACAATAGAGAGCCAAATTCAAGATCCGATCATTTTGAGATGCCTGGACACACTGCGTTTGAAAGACTGGAGATCATAGGCAGGAGGAAATACAGACAGAGGGAGACAGTTCCAGAGCTGACCTGTTGCATGAATGAAAGACTGGGAGTAACGGTTAACTCTTGCATTAGAGAGTTGGACAGAAAAGGGATGAGAGTTTGCTGCCAGACGGGTGCTACGCGCCCGTCGTAGAGGTGGAGGAATGCAAGCAGACAGTTCAGAGGAGCAGTGACCATTAAAGTAGCGATAGAAAAGAGATAAAGATGCAACAGTGCGGCGAAGAGACAGAGGTTGAAGGGAGTCAGTAAGAGGAGGAGAGTTAATGAGACGAAAAGCCTTTGACTCCACCCTATTGAGAAGAGCTGTATGTGGGGAGCCTCCCCACACATGAGAGTTGTACTCCACACAGGGGCGGATAAAACCCCTGTATAGAGTCAACAATTGTGCAGGGGTGAAGAAAGAGCGGAGTCGGCTTAGCACACCCAATCTCTTGGAAGCAGATTTTACAAGAGATGTAATATGATCTTTCCAAGATAAGTCCCGAGTAAATGAAACCCCAAGCATGTTCAAGGATGATGCAGGATTAATCTGAATATTATTAAACATTAGTGGGTATACCTGTGGAAGATTTTGTCGGGTTGATAGGTGTAAGAACTGAGTCTTAGAAGCATTAAAGACAACCATATTATTTTTACCCCAGTCAGAGATATGAGCCAAGTCAGATATTAGGTGTGCCATAGCCTCATCCCTTGTTTCTTGAAGTAACTGTTGAGATGGGCGTTGCGGGAACCGAATGGAAAGGTGAAGGGTGGAGTCATCAGCGTATGAGTGGATAGGGTTAGATGTACAGCTTAGAAGATCATTGATGAATAAAAGGAAGAGAGTTGGTGATAGGACAGAGCCCTGAGGAACACCACTGTTGATAGATCTAGGAGAAGAACGATGGCCGTCTACGACAGCAGCTATAGAACGACCAGAAAGGAAGCTAGCGATGAAGGTACAGATAGAAGGATAGAAACCGTAGGAGGGCAGTTTGGAAATTAAAGATTTATGCCAGACTCGATCGAAAGCCTTTGAGATGTCAAGTGCAATGGCAAAGCTTTCGCCAAAGTCCCGAAAGGAGGATGACCAGGAATCTGAAAGGTAGGTGAGAAGATCGCCAGTGGAGCGTCCCTGACGGAACCCATACTGACGATCGGAAAGAAGGTTGTGATAGGAAAGATGCCTTAAAATTTTTTATTAAGAATTGACTCGAAAACTTTTGAAATACAGGACGTTAAAGCAATTGGACGATAGTTGGAGGGTTGGGAGTGGTCACCCTTCTTTGGGACTGGCTGAATGAGAGCAAACTTCCAGCAAGAAGGAAAGGTACAAGTTGACAGACAAAGGCGAAATAGTTTGCCTAGGCAGGGTGTAAGCACAGAAGCACAGTTTTTGAGAACAACAGGAGGGACCCCATCAGGCCCATATGCCTTCTTAGTACTGAGGCCAGTAATGGCAGAAAATACATCAACTGAAGAAATTTTAATGTCAGCCATGAGGAAGTCAGAGGGGGGAAGTGATGGAGGAATAGCACCGGAATCGTCTAAGGTGGAATTGGAGGAGAAAGTCTGTGCGAAGAGATCTGCTTTATCAGTAGAAGAAATAGCTACAGAACCATCAGAGTAGAAAAGAGGAGGGAAGGATGATGAGGTAAAGTTGTTAGAAAGATTTTTGGCAAGGTGCCAGAAGGAGTGGGAAGAATTCGAGTTGGAGAGTTGAGAGCATTTAGTATGGATGAAATTATTTTTAGTAGAGCGAAGAACAGACTTAGCACGATTCCGGGCAGAAACGTAAAGATTATGTGATTCAGGGGTGGGTTGGCTCCGGTACCTTTTGTAGGCCTTCTCCTTGTTGCGGACAGCATTAGAACAAGCGTGATTAAACCAAGGCTTTCTTGCGTTAGTCAAAGGATATGAGAAAGGAATGTATGCTTCCATGCCCGAGAGAATAACCTCCGTAATGCGCAAGGCACACTCAGATGGCTCACGGCCATGGAAGCAATAATCATTCCAGGGAAAATCAAAGAAGTACTGCCTGAGGGCCTCCCAGTCCGCAGCTCCAAAATGCCAGAGACGACGTTTCCCTGGAGGGTCCGCAGGCCGTACTGGAGCAATAGGACAGGTTAAGGTAATAAGGTTGTGATCGGAGGAGCCCAACGGAGAGAAAAGATTAACAGAGTAAGCAGAAGGATTAGTTGTGAGGAAGAGGTCAAGTATGTTGGAGCTCTCTCCAAGGCGGTCAGGGATACGGGTAGGGTGCTGTACAAGCTGCTCTAGGTCATTAAGGATAGAAAAGATGTAGGCTTGTTCACCAGGTGGATCCGTGAAAGGAGAGGAGAGCCAAAGGTGGTGGTGAACATTGAAATCTCCAAGAATGGAGATTTCAGAGAAAGGAGAAATGGACAGAATGTGTTCCATCGTAGAAGTAAGATAGTCAAAGAATTTTTGATAGTCAGTAGAATTAGGGGATAAGTAAACAGCACAGATATATTTAGTCAGAGAATGACAGGAAAGCCGAAGCCAGAGAGTGGAGAATTCAGAAGAATCAAGTTCAGGAACACGAGAGCAAGATAAGTCGTTGCGTATGTATACACAACAGCCACCTTTGGCTTTGAAATGAGTATAGAGAAAGTAGGAGGATACAGAAAAGGGTTTGCTGTCAGTTGCCTCAGACAGCTGAGTCTCCGTTAGAAAAAGAAGGTGAGGTTTAGAGGAGGAGAGGTGGTGCTCAACAGAGCGAAAGTTAGATGAAAGGCCGCGAATGTTGCAGAAATGAAGAAGAAGAGAGTCAGACAGTGGTTCCAGGCACCTCGAGTCGTCACCGGGAGAGGGGCAGATGGCGGGGGCATTTATGGTCCCCCCCCCTGGGGACTCCGAGGCTGGGTGAATTGACGCCATTTTGGTCAATTTTGAATAGGAAGTGTAGTGTGTACTGTGCATGTAGTTTGGTGAAGATAGATAGAGAAATTTGTACTGG
>NC_137039.1:29018899-29028899 GCF_032717465.1 Coenobita brevimanus | reverse complement strand
GACAGATAGAAACAGAAGAATAGAAAGATAAACAGAAAAAAGGAGTAATGCCAGACCGCCAATGATCCACGATACACGGAGAGAGAGAGAGAGAGAGAGAGCCGCGGTACAAGAACTCTCAAAGCCAGAAGGGCGAAGGATACCCGATGTACGATAATCCCCTGAAATATACGAGGTGCATTGTAGCGAGTCCCCAAGCCAGGCCGTGCGGAGGGATTCTGGCCAGAGTATCAGGGCCACTTTATCGGCACTTAATATCCACTTGAGCACTTTATCGGGCGCTTAAATTCTCCAGAGCGGCTTATCGGCACTTTAACTTCCCTGTATTGTCCCCCGCCGATATATTTCACCCTTCGATATTTATTTTCCTCCGGTCTATGATAAATTTTACGCAACGATATTTTTGGTCATGTGTACCATAAATTTTCACTTTGCTATATTATGTCTCCAGGGTACGATAGATTTTCCGCTTTACGATATTCTTTCCAGTATACGATAAATTTTCCACTACGATATTTTTCACTACGATAAATTTTCCACTACGATACTTTTCTCAACTACAATAAATTTTTCACTATGATATTTTTCTCCACTACGATATTTTTTCTCCACTATACGATAAATTTTTCACTATACGATCCCCTCCAGTGTACGATGAACTTCTTTTACGATATTTTTGTCTCCGGTATACGATTGTTTTTCACGGCGCGACATTTTTTTTGTTCTTCCCTGTGTACAATAATTGTTTTGGGGTATGTTAATTTAGGCGGCTTTTCTCTTGTGGCTTAGACAGATAGCTAAACGATAGATAGATAAGCAGATGGTGTGTGTGTGTGTGTGTGTGTGTGTGTGTGTGTGTGTGTGTGTGTGCCAGCGTGAAGATCTCAGAGTACTGGTTAACTCATGCATTAGAGTTAGGTTGAGGAGGGGTGAGAGAGTGTGTACCTAGACGGGTGCTACGTGCCCCCTGTTATGAGGTGGGAATATAGGCAGAAAGCTAAGAAGAGCACGGAACGTACGAGAGAGAGAGAGAGAGAGAGAGAGAGAGAGAGAGAGACTGACTTCGGTTCCACTCACGTCAAACGAAGCACGAAATTCCTCCATACACGAGCGAACACGAAGGGGGGAAAATCCGTTCCGACTTCAAAAGAAAAATAACCAAATTCGCCACACACACCTTTTCGGTCCCCACACGAACAAATAGACAGACATACGTGGCGAATATTAATGGGCGTGGAAGGGGAATATTGACGAGCCGAAATCAATAACCCTCCGCCACAAAAGGAAGGAGGGTAATAATAATAATAATAATAATAGCCGAGGACGAAATTGCCTAACGCGATGTAAACAAAGAGACGCGGGAAAATGGAGGTTTTGGTAGCGATTTTAGGTTCGGTCCCTTGGAAATTGGGATTGACTGGCTACTCGTTATTGACTTAGAGAGAGAGAGAGAGGAGGAGAGAGAGAGAGAGAAGAAAGCAGCGACGGGAAGACGACGTAAAATGCAGACGAAAAAAAAAAAAAAAATGATACGAAGAGAGGGGAGAGGGACAAGAATAACTGGCAAGCACTTGAAAACAAATAATAGTAATAATAATAATAATAATAATTACTGTTATTAGTATTATTATTATTAATGTGTTTTCTCAGTGGTGATAACAGGAGAGGTGGTACAAATATGACGTGGTGAAAATTAAGAAAGTGATGATGAGAAAGATGAATATATTTACAATGACAGGTATTTGTGAATATAGTGATGGTGGCATGATAATGGCGAAAAGCATAATATTGTAATTTAAGTGATGATGATGATGATGATGATATTCTGGTGGATGATCCTAATGATATTTAAGCTGATGATGATGATATTTCGGATGATGATACTAATGATGTTAAAACTGATGATGATGATGATATTACAGATGATGAGATCTGATGGTGTTAAAATGGCAGTAGTGATGATGGTTATAATTATGGCAAAAATAATGACTGATTAGTGGCAATAATTTTGATGGAAATAATTAATGAGATGATGGTTATAAAGACGATGTTGATTTTATAGTTAGTGAGTCGTTAATGTCGTATGCTCGTTGACTAATGAATGTGTGTGTGTGTGTGTGTGTGTGTGTGTGTGTGTGTGTGTGTGTGTGTGTGTGTGTGTGTGTTTTAAGGAAATTCTGCTCTTCGACACTATTTCCTCCATTTTCATCATCTATCCTTCGTTTTCTCATCCTTTCACCTTCTTCTCTCATCTCCTTCCATATCCCTCTCCATTTTCTCCACGTCCTTCCTTTCCCTCCCTCTCATCTCTTTCTTAATTCCCCCCCTTTTTTTTTTTCCGTACTTCTGTCCCTCTCTTCTCTCTCCCACGCTCCTCTCTGTGTGGCATCAGAGGACTTCACTTCCCTCTCCATCTCGCTATCCTTTCGTTTCCTATCCCACTGATCTCCTACCTCGTCTCTCTTTCTTCAACCCCCTAATCCCCTAATCCTCCAGTATCCAACTCTTCCTTCCCTGCACCTCCACAACACTTAACCCTCCTCTACCCCTTTGCATCCCTCCACACCCTCAACCTATCCTTGCACATCCGCGTCCCTCTCTCCCTCCACATCACTTCCCTCTCCCATCCCCCCACATCACTTCCTTCTCCTCTCCCCTCACATCCCTCCACATCCCTTTACCCTGCCCCTCCAGTCCCCAAGCCCCCCCCCCCAATCCAGCGGCGCCCGCCCCCCACTCCACACACGGATCAAGTGTTGCCCAAATGTGTCTCAGATCTTGCTTGAGTCAGGTGGGTTCGGCACTGGTTCGCTTCTCGTCCCGTGCTGCCGAGCCGAAATACTTTCACTTCGGCTCCAGTTTTTTCTCCTTTTTTGGACCGACCTGAAATTAAATTTAGTTCGAGAGAAAAAAAAAATAAGCTGGATACATTTGGGAATTCAGTGTCTTAATTGTAAGGGTCTTATATATATACCTGTCTTTTGTGCTAACCTGTCCGAGTGCTTGAGTCGAAGCTTCACATCTCAGTTCCGTAGACGCGTTGGTAAAATTTCTGCGACCCAACTCAAATTATCATTAAATCTGCCTGTCTGATACAGTTGGACCCTGTAATACGGCCTAAACCCTGGATACATCTTTGCAAGCTTCTTATTCCATCGTATATCGTTGACCGTATACTTTTAGCGTGTAGATCAACTTGCAATATTGTGGAGGTAACTTGCATATGCCTCTTGCACGATAACATCTAGTCTTTGACGTGAATGGTGGGGTGATGCTCTGACATGTATTCTTCTTATCTTAGGTTTAGCATGAACTTTGAAGAAGAAAGTTTTGCCCAAAAGAAGTCTGTTCAACTTTAATTTTTCATTTTTCTACCTCACTGTTGCTCTCTTACTACGTGCAATATAATTGGCTTCATATACCACCAACACTTGCTTTGGTGGACCTGTCTCGAATCACTGACTTCGAATTTCTTGTTTCAACTCTCATAATTCAAATCACCTGTTTCGAATCTCTTGCTTGAAATCACTCACTTCAAATAACTTGTTTGAAATAATTTTTTTTTCTCCTAAATCACCTGTTTTAAGTAACCTGTTTCAAATAATTTGTTTCGAATCACTTGTTTCACATCACCTCTCTGGCAGTTTGTGGTGGCTAGGGTAAGAATTTCAGCCAGTTTCCCCTGTTGCATTGTGTATGAACCTGTGTATTTCCCTCCATAAGGCTCTGGTAAAACATGGAGCCTTGTAGATTATAAATGTGTACCCCCTTCCATACCTTACTCCCTTTTTTTTTTTTTTTTTTTTTTTTTATGTAAGTACACCCCTCTTCACCACTCCCCCCAAAAAAATTCATACATTTTCCATTTTCTTTTTGCCTTTCTTGGTGATGGAGAGATTTTTTAGTATATTTTTGTAACTTTTTTTTTTTTTTTCATTAACACTTCAACTGTTTTGATTTTTTTAAGTTGTCTGCCATCCATAACCCTACCTCGTTTTATTTTATTTTTTTGTAACTATATATTTGTAACCCTAACCCCAATTCTTTTTTCTTTTACATACAGGTTATAAGTGTATTTTTTGTGTATACAGGCCAGTAGTATGTCTCCCTTTTCCTGTGTTTTCCTCTTTCGTTTCTTTTCTTCACCAGATAACACTACACACTGTTTTGTTTTCATTTTCAGAATTACATTACACAAGTTACACCTCAGAAGTACCTATATTCTTGTTTTACATTTCAGATATACAAATACAGATGCATAACTTTCACTTCTCCAGGAAATACATAAAACCGTACTTCAGGCGGACAGATAGATAGATAGATTGGTAGTTAGATGGATAGAATGATAGATAATGTCAGTCTTTTAAGCCCCTCAGTTAGAAGAAGGAGTGACCAACCAAGTGATGGCTGGGTGGGCAAGGCAGGTGGGAGGTAGGGGGGGGGACATTTGACTGAAAGTAGAGAAGGGGTTGTTCCTGAGGAGGGACAGAAAATTCCTTGGAAGTCGTTTTGCCTTGCCCTCACCTCCAAGAATGCTGTTAATTTCCCTCTTCTTCTGCAGTCAGTTTTTCCCTACTCTTGTCAAACTTTCCCTTCTTCTGCAGTCAATTTTTCCCCTCTCCTGTCAGACTTTCCCTTCTTCTGCAGTCAATTTTTCCCTTGTCCTTCTGTCAAACTTTCCCTCCTTCTGCAGTCAATTTTCCCCATCTCTTATCAAACTTTCCAATTTTCTGCCGTCCACCATTCTCTTTTTGGGGGGACAGGGAAGTAGTTGGGGGATGCTCGTTAAGCCAGACTGTTGAGCTGACCGGTTGTATCAGTGCCACCACTTGAAGGCATCCCTCTCTGGTAGCAAGGGAAATGACCTCCAGTAAAGAAGTGCCAGAGAACTGCCTGGAGCCCACCGCGGTACTCACAGCCACTCTCCTTGATCAAACTACCATGGCCTAACTTATGGCACCCTGACTATGGCGCCGTAAGTGCGTGCCTGAGTGCTGAGGCGGCCATACTTGAAGGGGGAGTGGCACCGTAGGGATGTGGTGCTTGGTAGGAGAGTATGCCCTTAGAAGGAGAGTGCCATCATCATCATCATCATCATCATCATCATCATCATCATCATCATCATCATCATCATCATCATCCTTTTCAGCATAGTCATCATCATCATCATCCTTTTCAGCAGTCATCATCATCATCATCATCATCCTTTTTAACATAGTCATAGTCATCATAATCCCTTTTAACAAAGCCATCATTATCATCATCATCCTTTTCAACATAGCCATCATTATCATCATTATTATTTTTATATATCACCATCATCATTATTTTTGTATATCATCTTCATCGTCATTATTATACATCACCATCGTCATATTACCATCATTATCACCACCATTTTCATCCCCATTATCCCCATATAATTACCTGTGAGAATATAACCAATTATGCCAGCCCCTTTCATCCTCTTACCCTAATATCCCCATTGATTACAAGATCGTTTGCTCCCACAGAATGTTTTTGGTAAAGCTTCGTTCATTTTATTCACTCTTCATTCATCGTTTTCGTCACTTATTGAAGGAACTCATTTTATTCACCCTTCTTTCATCATTTTCATCATGCATTGAACTCATTTTCTTCACTTTCTTCATTTATTTTCATTACTCACCGAAGGAAGAGGAAACTTTACATATACAATATAGTGATTGTATTTTGCTCGGTTTCTCTCGACTTTCCTCCAGACACTTCAAATTTGATGTCATTCCTTCATTCCTTCATCAATTGACTCCATTCTGGGCACAATCGTTCCTTGGGCAAATACCCTTCAGGTGTCTTGTTCATTTTATTGGGGGAAAGGGGGGGGGGAGAGGTTGAAGTCTTCTAATACGGTTTGTGGGGTCCGTAGTCAGACCAGGGAAACGGGTATATAGTGAAATATGGCTAAATGAGTCCGTAGAGTTTCCAAGATTTTCCAAGGCAGGGTGGGGACCATTACTATATATCTTTTGAGTTTTTTTTTTTTTTTTTTTTTTTTAACCCTCCTACACACTCTTGGGAATATCACAGTCCTTTAATATTATTTTCTTCGGTATTATTCCTTATCCTCATCAGGTATTTTCCTTCACATATTTCCTTGATTCATATTAATTTCCTGTTTTCTTGTATATTTTTTCACATTCATTTTCATTCTCTTTCCCGTATATTTTCCCATTCATTTTCATTCATTTTCCCATTAATTTTCGCTCATTTTCTCCATTTTCATCGCCTTCACTCATGTTCTCCTTTCATATTGTGTTCTTGTGTATTCTCGTTTTACTGCATATTTTACCAGCTTGTCTCGTCACTCACTTTCCTCATTTTATCTCACTTTCATCACTCATTTGCCTCATCAGTATTCCTTAGTCACCTTCCACACTTACCATACTAATTATTCATTTTTATCGCTTTTTTTTTGTTTTTGAATTTTACTTGAATATTTCCTCACTTTCCTCCAGGTTTTCATAACTGATTTACCTCATATTTATCGCCTATTTTCTTGGTCAGTTTCATTTCCTCGCTTATTTGGGTCAGTCATAATCATCTCACATTTTCCTCACTAAATTGACTTACTTTGAATATTTTTTTTTTATGATTTTGTCGCTCCTAATTGAATCCTCTTTTTTATTTTTATTTTTTTTTATTGGCTCACATTTCCCCAGTTTTCTCCCAAAAAAATTCAGTTTCCTCATTTTTTTAACCTTTTTTTTATATATATACACATTTGCCGCTTTTTCCTCACATATTTTCCTCACATTATCCTCCCCTACTTTCCTCATATATTCCTTACACATTGTCCTCACATATTTTCCTCACATTATCCTCACATATTTTCCTCATATATATTTCTCATACACTGTCCTCCCACATTATTCTCATGTATTTTCCTCACATAATATCCTCACATTATCCTCATATTTTCCTCACGTATTTTCCTCTTTTTGTCACTCATTTTCATTCAGTTTTTCCCTAATTTTCCTCTTTTTTCTCTTAACTCATTTTTTTTTTCCATTTTAGTCAATTTTTTTCATTTTCCTCATTTTATCCTCAGTGTCCTCATTTTCACCATTTATTGTCGTCACTCATTTCCCTCATTTCCTCATTCTTGCCTCATGCCTCCGTTTACGTGGAGCTCATGTACGTCACACAAACACACACACACACACACACACACACACACACACACACACACACACACACACACACACACACACACACACCAGTACCGTATCCTTTACATATTTTTTTTTATACTTTTACATATATATTCTCTCTCTCTCTCTCTCTCTCTCTCTCTCTCTCTCTCTCTCTCTCTCAGCACGCATCATCTTAGCACCGCGGCATGACCCCACTGTGCATGTGCTACGTAGTGTGTTGTGATGTGCATTTGTACTGGCATGTGTTAGGTGTTACGTAGCACTTTATTATCCCCCACTCCCCAGCACATCCCTACCCTCACCTAGCACCTGTCCTCACCTAGCACCAGTCCTCAACTCCTAGCACATCCCTATTCTTGCACCTGTCCTCTCCTACCAGCTCATCTCTATCCTCACCTAACACCTGTCCTCACCTCCTAGCACATACCTATCCTCACCTAGCACCTGCCCTCACCTCCTAGCACATCCCTATCCTCACCAGCACCTGTCCTCACCTCCTAGCACATCACTATCCTCACTTAGCACCTGTCCTCACCTCCTAGCACATACCTATCCTCACTTTGCACCTGTTCTCACCTAGCACATATCCTTGCATCCTAGCACATCCTTATCCTCACCTAGCACATCCCTATCCTCACCTCCTAGCACATTTTCCTCACCAGCATTTTCCTATCCTCATCCTTCATCATTCTAGCACTCTCTCGTCTCGTTCCTAGCACTCTCTTCTAAGCACAGGCGGCCCTAGCACATAGCCATCTTCCTAGGACTCTCTTGCACACTATTTTCTCACTTTCTCTATTTCTCTAACTTTTTTCTCTATCTGTAAATTATCCCCTTGCCATCACGCTAAGTTCGGATCTCTCTCTCTCTCTCTTTCTCTCTCTCTCTCTGAGCACGCTATGATAGAATGCATGCATATCGCTGTTCCCCTTTCTCTCTCTCTCTCTCTCTCTCTCTCCCATCCTTTCCCTTCCATCCCTTCCCATCCGTCTATCCTATCATTACGCTTCTCCCATGTCGCACCTTCCCCTCCCCTCCCTCCCCTCCCGTCCCAGCCCTCCCCCCGGTTTCCCCACCCTAATCTCAAACCCATCCTTCTCCCCATCCAACCTCTCATCGCTCCCCAGTTCCCCTCCTGTGTCCCCCCATTCCGCACTCCCCAGGTACCCTTTCCCCCTTTTTTCGCAGTGTTCATTTTGTTCTGCCATTTTCCTTCCTCTCCCGAACCACCTACTCATTCCCAAAATTTCCTTCCTTTTTTTCCTATTTCCTGTCACTCCTCAAACTCCCTTTCCTCATAATCCCTCTATGTCGAACTTCTCTCCCTTTTTCCACACCCTCCCTTTCTCCAATTTTCCCTCCTGTCTTCCCTCTTCCTGCCCCCTGCTCCCTAACTTTTCTCTCCCCATTCCCCAATTTTCCTCTCGTTTCTCCATCTCCGTTCTTCCTTCCCCTTCCTCAACTCCTCTTCCTCTTCCTTTTACCCCCACGTACTCCCCAACCTTCTGTTTTCCTCCTCAGCGCCTTTCTTGTCACCCCTTCCCCACCTTCTCTTTCCCCTCTCCCCACTTACCCTTCCTGCCTTCATTTCCCAAACTCCCCTGCCTTCCCTCACACCCACCAATGACACTCCAAACTCCGCAATTTCCATCTCCCCATTTTTTCCTCTCCCCAGTTCATATCCCTCCCCTCCCCATTCCCCCACCCCAAGTCTCTCCACCACCGCCCTATCCCCTCCCAACTCCCCTCCCCAAATCCCTAGATCCCCACTTTTCCCTTCCTTTCATCTCTTCCCTTTAGCTTACCCACTCCCTATACTCTCACCCATCCCTACCCCTTCCTCTCTCCTCCCCTTTCCTAAATTTCCCTTATGTTTCCTGTTTCCCCTTTCCCCTCCTCCCTTCTCCTGTCTCTTCTTCCCCCTCCCCCTCCTCCCTTCTCCTGTCTCTTCTTCCCCCTCCCCCTCCTCCTTTCTCCCCTTCCCCTTCCCCATCCTCCCTTCCCCAGCTCTCCCTTTTTCCTTTCCTCTCCCTTCTCTTGTCTCCCCTTCCCAACCCTCCCTTCCCCAGCCCTCCCTTTTTCCTTTCCTCTCCCTCCTTCCGTCTCCCTTTCTCCCTTCCTCCCTTCCCCAGCCCTCCCTTTTTCCTTTCCTCTCCCTTCTCCTGTCTCCCCTTCCCAACCCTCCCTTCCCCAGCCCTCCCTTTTTCCTTTCTTCTCCCTTCTCCTGTCTCCCCTTCCCAACCTTCCCTCCCCCAGCCCTCCCTTTTTCCATTCCTCTCCCTCCTGCCGTCTCCCGTACCCCCTTCTCCCTTCCCTAGCCTTTCCCTTCTCCCTTCCGCAGCCCTCCCTTTTTCCATTCCTCTCCCTTCTTCTGTCTCCCCTTCCCCTTTCCTCGCTTCCCCCTTCCCCATCCCTCCCCTAAATATATCTCCACTACCGCCGCCATTACAATCAGGAGGCATTCAAGGTTTTTTCTTAATGGTGTCCGTCCACAGGTCTTGACATCGCTTGTGATAACACGGAGCAGAAACACGTACGGAACGCGCTCGACGTCCTCAAGAAGAACCCCGTTGTTATATACTGGATGAAGTTCCGTAATTGCAACTTGCCGCGGATCTCCGACTACGTGTTCCTTGGGCTGGAGGTACGGCATCTCAATATCATACGGAGCAACGTGAGCGCCATCGAGAGGTCGTCTCTGTCTGCGCTGGGGGGTTCCTTGAAGACCTTGGATTTGGCGAACAACAGGATCAAGGAGGTGAGAGAGAGAGAGAGAGAGAGAGGGAGGGAGGGAGAGAGAGAGAAAC
>NC_137039.1:28941399-29013899 GCF_032717465.1 Coenobita brevimanus | reverse complement strand
TCATCATCATCATCAAACACTGTAGGACCAAGATTTATTATGTTCCAGTTGAAGATATTTACATTTTTTCGTTTCTAGTTGCTCCCCTAGCTCATTCTTACACTCCGTCTCTGTGTCTCTATGTTATTACTTTCGTCCCTTTATTTTTTTCATTTATTTTAGTAAACAAAGGAAATAGATTCTAAGTTTGGAAGCTCGCAAAAAGGGTACTTAACAGGAAACGTAAAATGATGGAAAGCCAAATTCAAGATCCCTTCTTTTCAGGCTGCCTAGATACATCGAATTTATAAGTCAGGAGGTCATAGACAGAGGGAAATACAGACTGAGAGTGAGAGTACCACAGTTTGCCAGTTGTGTGTGTGAATGATTTAAGAATGTTGGATTTCCGGGTTCGCCCATGTCAGGTGGCGTTATATAGAGGTGGGTGGAATTCCAGTCTTTATTTTTCTTTTGTTGATGCCAAAAATTGTCATGTAGTTTTTTTTTTTTTTTAAATAGAGAAGAATGTCAATTAGTTTTTGTTTTCTGCCTCCCTCTGACCTTATTCGTTTGAGGGAGGTCACAGCCGGCTTCCAAAATTCGGTACTCGTGTGTTAGGTTCATTTTTCAGTTTTATTTCTGTCGTGTGCTCATTTCTCTCAGTTTTTTCCATGGAGTTTTCAGTTTGTTGTGCTATATGGTGTTAAATTTTCCCGCCAGTTATTTTTTTTTTTCGCCTTTTTATATTGTCCATGTTTTGGTTGGCGAGGCACGCTTGCGGACAATACTAGCGTTCCACATTTTAGCTGAACAATTATGAAACTCGTACATAATACTCTGAACAGTTGATTAGGCTGCAAAGACCACGTCAGTAGGTTTCGGTCACTGTCCTTTTATTTTCGCTCTAATATGTATTTATGTCCACAATTATGCGTGGATATCGCCTCTGTTTTTTCTGTATCTTTTTTCTGTTGTATTTGGCGTCCTGTGTTTTATTGTGTTTCCATGTGTTGTGTTTTTTTTTTCTTTGGCGTTCTGTGTTTTATTATGTTTCCATGTGTTGTTTTTTTTTTCTTTGGCGTTCTGTGTTTTATTCTGTGTTTCCATGTGTTTTTTTTTTCCCTTTTTTCGGGCGTGGAGTGGTCAGTGGGGCGGTGTATATTGTGGTGTGGGTCCCCTTTATCTCTGTACGGTCGCGCCTTGTATCTTGGTTATGTTAAATCCTGTTTTCGTGTCGCTGCTATCCTTCTTCCGTCTCTCCTAGGTTTACTTTATCTCTCTGCAGTTGCCACTCTCTTATCTATTGCTCTCTGTGTTTCTCTCCGTCTTCCTTCTCCTTTCTCCTCTCCTCTCCTAAACCCTTCCCCCCCTTCCTTTCCATTCCCCTTCTTTCTCTCCCCTCTTCTCCCCTTCCCTCCCCTCTTGACCTACATCTTCCAGCTTCTTCCCTGAATGCCTCCCCTCTCTCTCCCCCTCCATCCTCCTCCTTCTCCTCATCCTTCCAACTTTCTCCTTACCTCCCTTTCTTCTTAGTTCTCTTCCTTTCTCTCCCCATCCATCCTTCTTTACTCTCCCTCCCCTTCTTCCTCCCAGCTCCCTCCCTTCCCTCTTGTTTCCCTTCCTTTATCTTCCTCTTCCTTCCCCTCCCCCCATCCCCCTCCTCGTAAAAGAAACAAATGCGTGACAGGGAACTTTGCGAGCTTGCCTGACTGTGTGTGTGTGTGTGTGTGTGTGTGTGTGTGTGTGTGTGTGTGTGTGTGTGTGTGTGTGTGTGAGAGAGAGAGAGAGAGAGAGAGAGAATATGATCTTGTATATGTGTGCTTGTACATGTATGAGAGAGGGAGGATGGTCTTTGTGTGTGTGTGTGTGTGTGTGTGTGTGTGTGTGTGTGTGATATTGGTAACCTGTGACCCAACTTATGGTAATCCCCTCCAGAGAGATAGAGAGAGAGAGGGAGGGAGAGAGAGAGCTCAGTGACTCTTGGCTGTGGTCTTTGTCATGTTCCTTTACCATCGTCACGTAGTTACTCTTTTTAACTCACCGCCTTTTCACTCTTCTATTTATGTTGTCTAGTATTCTCTCCGGCAAGGGGAGTATGTTTTCACCCCTGTTTGTTTGTGTGTTTGTTAATTTGTTTGTCTGTGAGAAGGATTACTAAAAAAACTGAAAGAGAGAATTGGACCAAATTTGTTGAGTAGATAGCCCATGTCCCAGGGAACCACCGATTAACTTTTGGGACGGATCTGCGTCGTATTTTAGATTCTGAATCCAGAAAACACTTTTTGCGAAACCCTAGTCTCTGATGAAGAAACCTAACCCATTATGAGGAGTGGTTTGGGAATGACGTTGCCCTTGTCGGAGAGAGACATTCCACTGAGTGCCCCTCTATGTATTATTGACACCACACCACTACCATCATCATCATCATCATCATCATCATCATTCACTACAATTTAATTTTTATTGTTGCCTTGTTTAGGTATCTCAATTCATTTTTTTTTTTTTTTTTTCATCTTCATTAAGTCCATCTTTATTAATTATTTTTACCGTCCTACTTAAGTACTCCTTTGTCCTCTTTGCTTGTGTGTGTGTGTGTGTGTGTGTGTGTGTGTGTGTGTGTGTTGTATCATCATTACTTTTGGAATTAACGAGCAAAACTTCCTCCTTGCCTAAACATAATGGACTGTTAATAACCTGACAAGCAAGAGAGCCGTGTTTGCAGCTTCTTTATTATTACCTCCTTGCTTGGGGGATGTATTGTTTTGCTGTGTGTGTGTGTGTGTGTGTGTGTGTGTGTGTGTGTGTGTGTGTCAGTGTCTGTTTTTGTTTGTTTTTCCTTATATAATCATCATAACCTTTAACTCGATGTGGACCAAAGCTGGTGGACGAGTTGAGGGTCAGCCAAGAACGAGGTAATACAATCTTGAGACAGCCCTATCAGAGGTCAGGGGCATAGGGCAAGGTCAGCACTTCTTAACCCCCCCCCTCTCCTTCGTGTCCCCCAGAAGACTGATGAGGCTTAACTTGGGGAAGAACCAACTGGACGACATTCCCACCGACACCTTCCATCCCCTCACCAACCTGGAAGTGCTGGACCTCCACGAAAACCGCATCCACCACATCCCAGACGGCGCTTTCAAAGGTGAGGAGGTGTGTGCTGTGTTGGAGAGGATGTGTGCTGTGTTTAGAGAGGATCCTATGTTTGGAGAGGAGGTGAGCTGTGTTGGAGAGGAGGTGTGCTGTGTTTAGAGAGGGTCCTATGTTTGGGGAGGTTGTGTGCTGTGTTGGAGAAGATGTGTGCTGTGTTGGAGAGGAAGTGTGCTGTGTTGGAGAGGAGGTTTGCTGTGTTTGAGGGGATGTGTGCTGTGTTGGAGAGGAGGTGTGCTGTGTGGGAGAGGGTGTGAGTGCTGTGTTTGGAGAGGAAGTGTTCTGTGTTTGGAGAGGAGGTGAACTGTGTTGGAGAGGAGGTGTGCTGTGTTAGAGAGGAAGTGTGCTGTGTTCGACAGGAGGTGTAGTGTGTTGGAGAGGAGGTGTGCTGTGTTAGAGAGGAGGTATGCTGTGTTGGAGAGGTGTGCTGTGTTGGAGAGGAGGTTTGCTGTGTTAGAGAGGAGGTGTGCTGTGTTAGAGAGGAGGTGTAGTGTGTTGAAGAGGAGGTATACTGTGTTAGAGAGGAGGTGTGCTGTGTTGGAGAGGAGGTGTGCTGTGTTGGAGAGGAGGTGTGCTGTGTTGGAGAGGAGGTGTGCTGTGTTGGAGAGGAGGTGTGCTGTGTTGGAGAGGAGGTGTGCTGTGTTAGAGAGGAGGTGTGCTGTGTTGGAGAGGTGTGCTGTGTTAGAGAGGTGGTGTGCTGTGTTAAAGGGGAGGTGTACTGTATCCTTCTGTGTTGTTACATGATGGAACTGGGGCACTGGCACGCCTTAGAAGACAGGCTTGTGGGTACGTGAAATTCAGTAACCCTTAGGTATGAAGCAGGTGTGAGTCTCCTTGGTTACTAGTCAAATCATCCCTCCACTGTGACTACACTTACCCATCAAGTAGGTGAGATTCAGAACAAATGCGCTGATGGGAGGGCCGGTTTGACTAGCAACCAAGGAGACTCATGCCCACCTCATCTAAGGCTCATCAGACATGCATCCACGACTGAATATTGAAGCCATAGAGGTTGCCCAGTGCCGTCAGATGATAACAAACGCCGTATAGCAACATTGGCTTATATAACACTGCATGACTGCTGTGAACTTTGGAAAGGTCAGGATGGCTCTTGTGGGTTATTGAGTATGTTTGGGTGTGGAGTGGATGTGGCAGTAGTGTGGAATTATTATCGTTATTATTATGATATTATTATTATTATTTATTTATTTATTATTAGTATTAGTATTAGTATTACTATTACTATTATTATTATCACCAGTGTCATCATCATCATCATCAAACTCGTGTCGTATAATCCTGAACTAAATAAACCCGAGCGTCATGGCCCTGCAAAATCTCCCATCCTCGTGTGTGTGTATGCGAGTATTGACCTACGTCGTCCTTAGCCTGGCGTTAATTTGCGTTAGGCTCGAGTGCCACTTGACATTTACGCCTCCTCCTCCTCCTCCTTCTCCTCCCCTCCACCCCCCTTCCATCTTGCAGTCCCTCCTCCTCCCCTCCGTCCCTCCCTTTCCTTCTCACCTTCCCCTCCCTTCTCCCTTTCCTTCCCTCTTTCTTCCCTGCCCTTTTCTCCTTCCCCTCCCCTTCTCCTTCACTCCCTCTCTCCTTCTGTTTCCTTCTGCTCCCCTCCCTTTCCTCCTTTCCCTTCCCTCCTCCTTCCCTCCCTTCTCTTTTTTCCCCTTCCGTCTCCTCCCCTCACTTCTCTCTCTCTCCCGTCCCCTTTCTCCCTCCCCTTCCGATGTCCTCCTCTTCTTTGTCTCCTCACCTCCCCTTTACCTCCTATTCTCCTTTTCTCTTCTTCCCTCCTTTTTTCCTTCCCTTCTTCCCTCGCTTCTTCCTCCCCTTTCCTTGTCTCCTCTCCTTCCCCCACTCTCTCTCTTTCTTACCTCCGTCATCCCCTTTCCTTTCCTCCATCCCTTTCCATCCCTCTCCCATCTGTGCTTTCTCAGTCTTCCTTTCCTTCTCCCCTTTCTCTTCCCTCTCCTGATCTCCTCTCTCTCCCTCTCTTTTCCTTCCCCTTTCTCTTCTCTTCCCTCTTGTCTCCTGTCTCCCTCTTTCATTTCCTTCCCTTCCTTCACTCTCTCACCTTCATCTTGCCTCCCTTCACCCCGTACTTCTCCCTCTTCCCCCTCTCCCTCTTCCCCCTCTCCCTCTTCCCCCTCTCCCTCCCCTTCTCCCTCCTCCCCTTCTCCCTCCTCCCCCTCCCTTTCCCCCTCCCCCTCCCCTCCTCCTCAAGGTATCCAGAAGTAAACATATGAATATTTGATCGACCTTGGGATCACTGGAAACGTTTCTTTATAATGTTTTTTTTTCAGTTTTTTACGAACATACACGTTTTCTAGAGTTAAGCCAGCCATCATCATCATCATCATCATCATCATCATCATCATCATCATCATCATCATCATCATTGTCGTCGTCATCGTCCATTCTCACGCATATTTTTTTTTTTTACGTCAAGCAATTTAAACGTCATTCATTATTATTATTTTTTTTTTTTATCGTATTAAAATGGTAGGACTTTCATATCGCTAAAATTTTCATTGTTTTAAATTAATGTGTAGGCCGTATATATACTGTATAATATTAATAGCATTGAATTTCAGCACTAAAATTTGCTCCCTAGTCAAATGTGGTGCTTTGTGGCCAATTATTTTTCCGTATTTCGTATGAAGATATTTTTTCCTTACGAGATTAAGGCGTCTGGCAATAGATAGATATAGATTTATTTTTATTATTATTATTATTATTATTATTATTATTATTATTATTATTATTATTATTTACCAGAGGAGACCTGGTAGAGTCCGATTTGCATTTATTTATTTATGTATTTAATGTTAGGATTTTGACAGGATAGGGTTGGTGAAAAAATAGAATGTTTTTATTTTTAATACGGTATATATATTTTTCTTTGTCTTTATGAATCGTACCCCACCCTGTCCATAGGTGGGAGGTTAGGGTAATGATGATGATGATGATATTCTCTTGTAATCTGTCCTAATCTCTTCGTATTGATGATGATGATAATGATGATGATGAGGATAGAGATATGGTTTTAATCTCTCCTAATCTCTTCTCTCTCTACATGCTGATATTTCATTCTGATCCCTTCTAATCTCTCCTCTCTCCCCTCAGGCCTGCACAAGCTGGACATGCTCAAGTTAGAACACAACCAGATCACCACCATCCAGGACGACGTGTTCAGCGACCTTACTGTGCTCAACTCCCTCAACATCGAGCACAACCTGATCACCAACATCAGTGATAAGGCGTTTGCTGGCCTCGAGAGTGAGTACAGAGAGAGAGAGGAAGATAGGATGGTAAGAAGGAAGGGGGGATGGTGTGTATGTGAGAGAGAGAGAGAGAGAGAGAGAGAGAGAGAGAGAGGATGGTAAGAAGGAAGGGCGGATGGTGTGCATGAGAAAGAGAGAGAGAGAGAGAGACAGACAGAGACAGAGAGAGGATGGTAAGAAGGAAGGGCAGATGGTGTGCATGAGAGAGAGAGAGACAGAGACAGAGAGAGGATGGTAAGAAGGAAGGGCGGATGGTGTGCATGAGAAAGAGAGAGAGAGAGAGAGACAGAGACAGAGAGAGGATGGTAAGAAGGAAGGGCAGATGGTGTGCATGAGAGAGAGACAGAGACAGAGACAGAGAGAGGATGGTAAGAAGGAAGGGCAGATGGTGTGCATGAGAGAGAGACAGAGACAGAGACAGAGAGAAGATGGTAAGAAGGAAGGGCAGATGGTGTGCATGAGAGAGAGACAGAGACAGAGAGAGGATGGTAAGAAGGAAGGGCAGATGGTGTGCATGAGAGAGAGACAGAGACAGAGAGAGGATGGTAAGAAGGAAGGGCAGATGGTGTGCATGAGAGAGAGACAGAGACAGAGAGAGGATGGTAAGAAGGAAGGGCAGATGGTGTGCATGAGAGAGAGACAGAGAGAGGATGGTAAGAAGGAAGGGCGGATGGTGTGCATGAGAGAGAGAGAGAGGAAGGCAGGATGGTAAGGTGGAAGGGTGGATGGTGTGCTGAGAGAGAGAGAGAGAGAGAGAGGAGTGTAGGAAGAGAAATTAATAATATTTTTAAGAGCAAGGGATGTTTTTGAGGGAGGGAAAGGAAGAGGAATATTTTGGAGGAAAAGAAGCGATATTTTCTTGCAAGGGGAGAGGGAGAGAAAGATTAATTAACTTGGAGGCTTGGAGGAGGGTTGTGAGAGAGAGAGAGAGAGAGGTGCCTTCCTCTTTCTCTCTTGCTCTTATCTTCTTCCTTCCTTGCTTCCTTCCTACCTACTTCTCCCTCCCTTCCTTCCTTCCCTCCTTCTTTCCTTCCTTCCTTCCTTCCTTCCTTCCTTCCTGCTTCTCCCTCCCTCCCTCCCTTCTTTCTTTTTATTCTTTCTCGTCGTTTACTTTGTTTTTCTTTCCGTGTTCTTTTTTCTCTCTCGCCTTCCCTCCTACATGTCTGTTTGTCTTTTTCTTGCATTCCATTTTCCTTCCCTCCTTCCGTCTTGCATTCCCTTTTCCTTCCTTCCTTCTCTCCTTCTCCCATCTTTTTATCTTTCTTTCTACATCCCTTCTTTCTCCTCATTCTTTTCAAATTCTCTCTCTCTCTCTCTCTCTCTCTCTCTCTCTCTCTCTCTCACCGCCAATTTTTGTCATGTCGTCTCTTCCTCCCTCGGGTTCCACACAACTTGAAAATTCCTCCCTTGTTTTGTTCCCTGAAATTCTTCAACTCGAAATTTTGAGACATTATTTTTTTTTTAGGTTGTGGGAGAGGTGTTTGTTTTTACAGGGGTTGTTTTTGTTAGTTGTTTATGTTGTGTGGTTGTTTTTGATATTGTTTTTAGACGAGGGAGGATCACTTAGGAAGAGTTTGATGTCACTCTCTTCACTAGCGAAACGAGGTGCTAATTTCAGTAGAGTTACACTACACTAATACCACACCACACTACACCACACCGCAAAATTACCCTCCCACACCACACCACCACAGTATCATCCCTCCCACACCATACCACTCCACAAAATCACCCTCCCACACCACACCACACCACAAAATCACCCCCCACACCACACCACACAACCGTCTTACACCACACCACAATACCACACAACCGTCTTACACCACATCACCCTGAATCACCCCCGCCCACACCACACCAACCCAACCTGCCTCACACACCACACCACACTGATCCACATCCCACCCCAGTCCCCTCGACCCGATAAAGTAACCATCATATACTAAATTCAAATCCACTATTAAAAAAAAAAAAAAAAAAAAAAAAAAAAAAAAAAAACACTGATTACTCCAGTTTTTGTCTCCCAGTCCCCATTTTCGTCTCCCAGTCCCCATTTTCGTCTCCCAGTCCTCATTTTTACTCTTGTCTCCCAGTCCTCATTGTCACTCATGTCTTCCAGTCCTCATTTTCACCTGTCTCCCAGTCCTCAGTTTCACGCATGTCTCCCAGTGCTCATTTTCGTGTCCCAGTCCTCATTTTCGTCTACCAGTCCCCATTTTCGTCTCCCAGTCCTCATATTTGTCTCCCAGTCCACATCTCCCAGTCCTCATTTTCGTCTCCCAGTCCTCATTTTTGTCTCCCAGTCCCCATGTTCGTCTCTCAGTCTCCATTTTCGTCTCCCAGTCCTCATTTTCGTCTCCCAGTCCTCATTTTCACCTTTGTCTCTCAGTCCTCATTTTCACGCATGTCTCCCAGTCCACATCTCCCAGTCCTCATTTTCGTCTCCCAGTCCTCACTCTTGTCTCCCAGTCCACATCTCCCAGTCCTCATTTTCACCCATGTCTCCCAGTCCTCATTTTCGTCTCCCAGTCCTCACTCTTGTCTCCCAGTCCTCATTTTCGTCTCCCAGTGTCCTCATTGTCACCCTAACCGCAGGAAACTTGGAGTGGCTGGAACTGGGGCATAACAAACTGGACCACATCCCGTCCCACGCCCTCCGCCCCCTACACAACCTCCGCCAGCTGGATTTGGAGTCGAATAAGATCAACCAGGTGCACGAGGACGCCTTCAGGGGCTACGGCGACACCATTAAATACATCCTGCTTGACAAGAACCAGTGAGTGGGGAAAAAGACGTGTGGGGAAAGAAGTTGGGGAAAAAGACTTGTGGGGAAAGACGTAGGAGAAAAAGACTTGTGGGGAAAGAAGTAGGAGAAAAAAGACGTGAGGAAAGTAGGGGGAAAAGACGTGTGGGGAAAGAAGTAAGGAAAAAGACTTGTGGGGAAAGACTTGCGGGGAAAGAAGTAGGCTGTCCTTTTGTCTGTCTGTCAATTTAGAACCTTGCCCTAGAGAGAGGAGAAGTATGCTTTCCCTCTGTCTGTCTGCATTTGATTACCCTGCCCTAGATATTTGTAGATTAATTGCTGTTGGCGGTATCTGATTCTGGTTTTAATATGAGAGTAGGAGGCCAGTGATCAAGGATGCTTAGAGTGAAAAGAAATGTACTATACCACAAACTGGCACTTGATTCATCTCTCTCTCTCTCTCTCTCTCTCTCTCTTTCGCTGGGTAACACAAGATGGTCTGTAACTTAAAATGACTCGTATTACCAGACCATTTTCACCAAACAGTTTCTTGTTTATTTTCAGAGTCAGAGTTTTTTTTTTTGTACTATCTCGCACTCAGGTGTTAAATACTCCTCACCTCCTCTACCTCCAACATGATACTGTCTCACCTCCTCATCCTCCTACATAATACAGTCACACCTCCTCTACCTCCAACATAATACAGTCTTACCTCCTCTACCTCCAACATAATACAGTCACACCTCCTCTACCTCCAACATAATACAGTCACACCTCCTCTACCTCCAACATAATACAGTCTCACTTCCTCTACCTCCAACATAATACAGTCTCACTTCCTCTACCTCCAACATAATACTGTCTCACCTCCTCTTCCCGCAGCATCCCCAGCATCCCCACCCTGGCCTTCATGGACCTGCATTCCCTGGAGTGGCTGAAGCTGTCCCACAACGAACTGACCAGCCTGCAGGAGGACACAGTACAGCCCATCCTCGACACCATCACCATGATTGACGTGTCCCGTGAGTACCCACCCAGTCCACATTGAGTCCTTGTATAGTACCCAGATAGTTACCGTGTAGTACTTGTATTAATCCCCTGTAGTAGCCATATATTAATTGTCTAGTCCCCGTATTGTACCCGTATAGTCCACGTTCAGTACTCGTGTTGTTCCCGTCTCGTCCCTGTTCAGTACGTGTTTTAAAGTTCCCTTTCCCTACAAGTTTCCTCAATCTGTATTTCCCTATAAGCTCCAAGATGATCGGATCTTGATTTTTGGTTCTGTGCTGTGTTTTTCTTGAGGAGCAGTTTTTTCCAGGCTTCCAACATTTACGTCTTCATTTTGCTTTTATAAATAATGTTCTCCCTCACTTTCCACAAATATATCTCGTCTCCCACAAGCACCTCTCATCGTTAACAACCTCAGTCTCTCCTGCCACCACACACTTCAACCCCCTTCCAATACTCTTAAATCTTCCTTCTACCCACTCCAACCGCTCCTAACCTCCCTCAACCCCACAGACAACCCCCTGAAATGCCTCTGTGATTACTGTACTCATTTTTCCTTCACAACCCCACATCAGATCACCCCTGTACATCTTTCTACCCACTCCAACCCCTTCTAACTTCCCTCAACCCCACGGACAACCCCCTAAAGTAAGCATTTTCCTTCACAGTTCCACCTCACATCACCCCTGTACATCTTTCTACCCACTCCAACCCCTCCTAACCTCCCACAACCCCACAGACAACCCCCTGAAGTGCAGCTGCGAGCTCCTGTGGCTGTGGAAATGGCTAAGCAACCCGAACAACAGCGAGAACTTGATATCGGTAAAGGATCACGTCTGCTTCACCCCCGACAGGAAGAGCCACCCCATACAACAGCTTCCCGTGCACGATTTTGGATGTCCGCGAAACCAAACCCCAGAGGTGAGGCGAGAAAAAGTGGCGTGAGACAGTAGAGAGAGAGAGAGAGAGAGAGAGAGAGAGAGGAGTTAAAATAGCGGTTTGAGATAGATGCGTATTAGAAAAATCGTTGTGTGATAGATGCATAGGCAGGTTGGTATGAATCAGGTGCATTGGTTGATGGATAGAGAAATGGGGGTAAGAGAGCGAGTGAGGCAGGCAAGAGGTATGAGAGAGAGTGATGATGATGATAGTGGTGGTGATATTGATGACTGTTCTAGCTAAGGTTTGGGGTACAACACTTACGTATAATCAGTGACGTTAGATTTTGAGCAGTATGTTATTTAAAGGTCAGCTGAGTGCCTGTAAGATTATTTATATTGTGAAGTCAGTTTTGGCGTTGGGGTAAGATTGGTTGAAGAATGAATGAGACAGGTGTTCCTCTGAGCAGTAGAATGTTATATTTGTGAGCGGTGTTGAAGTCGAAGGAGGAGAATGTTAATAGGCAGTTGAGTCAGATAGGGTGTTGGTTGGTGTGTGTAAGTGACTGCTTTGGACGACTGTGAAGGTAATGTAAGTGATGAAACAGTGATGTGTGACAGATAGGATGCGTGAAACAGTGATGAGTGAGAAATAGGATACGTGAAACAGTGATGTGTGAGAGATAGGATGCGTGAAACAGTGATGTGTGAGAGATAGGATGCGTGAAGCAGTGATGTGTGAGAGATAGGATGCGTGGATTAAGTGTAAATTAAATATCCTGAGTATTATCTTTGGTGGCTCATTGAGGATTATCTTTTGGTGTAATTAGTTCACTGTTTTTGGTCACTTTTTTAGGTACCTCTGCCATTTTCTTCTATATTGTATTTCACTCTAATTTGGCGCCAGATGTTCGTCCTTTTGCACCTTATTTCACTTAGTTTTGTGGCAGAACAAGGGAGCACTATGGCTCTGCGTCCTTTCCATAGCATTTCTTTGTGACTAGCATCCTATTCGAGTGCTAATCATGTGTTACAGCTCGATATTCAAGATAGAGAGGTGGCAGTTTTAGGCCAAGTTAAAGTGAAGAGAGTATGATAAAAATAGCGGTGTGGGCAATTTGGTACGTGGGGGCAAGTTGAACGCATGAAAGATTTGTATGTGTATGAATAAATCAGGCTTACTGTTACATCAAAAAAATGACCTCTTACATTTTTTCTTTTTTGCATATAAGAGGTTTTAAGACATACACATCTTTTACTCTAACTTGGAAAAAAATCGCAATCTCTCAGTCGTGAATGCTGAGTTATAGCAATAAATGCTAAGTCACGAGAAAATGCTGTGGAAAGGATGTGAAGCCATAGCATTGCCTCTTTCTGACACTGAGGTACGTGAAATAAGCAGCAAAAGGACGAAATCTGCATCAAGTTAAGGTGAAAAAACTATAGTGAACGTCTGAGGGATTTATATTATTGTTGATGTTAGTGTAGGTGAGATTATTGGTTTTAGAGCCATTTACAAATATTTGAAAGGTGTAAGGTGTGTTTTTTATATATTTAAATTGAACACCTGAGAGAACATATTTACATTTACAGGTTTGATGTTGACCTAAAGATTTAAGTAAAGAGAAAAAAATAGAAAGCTTAAGTGACCATAAAACTAGGTAATTATGCTATGTATTTTGAACGTGTGATAAATTTTTATATAATAGTGTCATGTCTGTTATTAAAAGAAGCTTATCAAAAAAACTTAGCTGGCTATTTACACTGTCAGAGTTCATATCAATGATTTTAACATTTTTATGACCAAAGAACCTGGGTAGTTGTTTACATTTCAGGCTTCATGTCGAAGTTGGAAAAAAAAATATTAGGTAACCCAAAAACTTAAGTGATTATTTACATGGTTAGGTTTTATGTGGCAATTTTTAAGAATTTAGGTGACCAAAAAACATAGGTGGTTATTATATATTTTTTCAGGTTTCATGTCGATGTTTAGAAAAAAAATATTAGGTGACCTTATAAAAACTTAGGTGAACATGGAACTTAGGTGGCTACTATTCTAGGTGCTACTCTCATTTTACAGATGCATGATGTGGGAAAATCACAGTTAAGAGTGTGACACCTGACCTCAACCTAATTAATATCTCCATGTAACCATCTCAGTAAATATCCATATATATACATTTGAATCTTGTGCATATATATACTGTCTGAAACAAGTCTTCTTTTGGCATTGTTAAAAATCTGCAGTTTCCTACACTTGTTACGTATAGATATAAAACTTTGCATGAACATTGAGCAGGGGGAATGTTGCTTATGTCCAGAGATAATACAGAGGAATCATGCATAGATTTACTTTCTCTTTCTCCAACTGTTGCTGCCAGTATTTTAATCAGTACAAACGTAGATTCTGAAATTTGCATTGAAAAAAAAAATGACAGGGGTGGCTTGGGGAGTGTTAGGCTGTTGTTAGATGGTTAGAAGATTAGTTAGATGTTAGGACGATGACGAAGGGGCGAATTGTGGAATGTTAGCTTGTGGTTAGATGGTTTCCTAGATGTCCTACCTATACTTTCAATTCAGTGTTCAAAAAATGACGGGGTGTTAGGCTGTTGTTAGATAGTTTGTTAGATTGCTTGTTATACGGTTAGACTTTCAAATTAATGTTCAAAAATTACGTAGGTGTGGCTTGGGGAATGTTAGAATGTGGTTAGATTATGTGGACTTAGCGATCAAAACTGGTCAGTGTTGGCTTGAGTGGTGTCAGTGGATAGTTAGATGGTCAGATAGGTGGATATGATATTGGGGACAAGGAGATTGTTAGAGTGTGGATAAATTTATTAAGTTAGATGGTTAGATAGTTGGTTAGGACGCTGTAATGAAGGAAGATGCAGTCTTGAGAAGACTAAGAAGGATGGGCAGGCGATTTTAATGTCAGGAAGGGTGAGGGGAGGAGAGGTAGGAGAGAGATGGCGGGGTCGGGGGGGGGGTGTAGGAGGGGTGTGGGTAGGTGTGTATGAGCGAGGGAGACAGAGGGGGGGGGAAGGAATAGGGAGGGGTACAATTAGGGACGAGTTTGCCAACTCTTCCACTGCATGTGCTATATTCACACTTAAGGTATTTATGTCACTTTCCCCCCAAATACATCAAGTCAAAGAGAACTATAACAGCAAAACTGTTTGCTGTAGACCCTTGAGTGCTCTTAGCCAAAAAGAGCCTAGAAAGGACCCTGAAAGGTCTGTAAACGAAAGTGCCTCGAGAGATCATCTAGAGTGGTCTTAAAAAACTTGTAACTTCCCTCGAGATTCTAGTAGGCTGCAGAGGGCTTTTTTAAAAATTCGGTAACTTCAGTAACTCAGTGACGATTCTTCAGCAACTCATTGACTAAGAGGTTTCCAGGCCTTCCCATACGAGGGTCTGACAATAATCTATAAACAGAAAACTATACCAAACTTCCATTAGCATAGGAATATCTGCCAGAAAAAAAAAAAAAAAAAAAATAGGTGATTCGAAGAGGTGAAATATTAGGCTAACGTTTGTCACAGAACTCACGTGGTTCCCAGCCTGCCACCAGAGTCAGATAAGATAAAGGGGCATCATTTTCTTACGATATACTAAAACTGAGAGTGCAAAAGCGTGTACAGGCCCCTGATATTTTTAACTGCAATTTTTGGATCATTTGTAATTAGCGATGCCGAAGGAGTACCCGTTGTGATCGATTGTTTTTATGTGCGTAAATGTGTATCGTTGTAAATTTATTAACGAAATATTTCATGAGGGCATGACCCGATTTGGTTATAAATTGGCACGTGGGTTGTGCTTAGGTCAGGGTAGAAGTGGTTGAAAATTGGTGCAGATTGACTGATGATCAAGGCCACGAGTCAAGGTCATAGTTCATGTTGGAGTGTTATCTCATGACTGCCTGACCCGATTTAGATAAAACTTGGGAAATGTAGTATGTGGAGGGATGGGAAGAAGTGATTCGATTTTGGTGTATGAGTAGAGCAGTCAAAGGTTAGAGGCAATGATCAGAGGCAGACATTGTGCAGGACATGACTGTTTTCTCTGACCTGTTTTAACCTTGTAATGTATGTTATCAGCCTGCTTCCCCCAAAGCAGAGTGTAGTCAGCAGTGATGCTCAGGGGTCAGAGGTCATCACTGCTTTTTAATGACCGTCAGATACTTGTAGGAGGGTCCACACCTAACTGGTCTCAGTTTAAATACGCGGTCTTTAACTGCACGGCCTTAAATTACGCAGTCTTTAAGTGCATGGTTTTTTATTACACAGTCTGTCATCACGTGGCTTTTAGTTGCGCAGTCTTTAATTACACGGTCTTTAAGACTGCATTCCCGTCAGTTAAGGAGGTTCCATCAGACTTCTTCCATACCAGTTTATATCTGTATGTGATTTATTGATATGCTCATTAAGTTTTTTTTTTTATATATCCAGCCTGTGTTGATATATAGAGAAGTGTTTGCGTCATATTAGAGATTAATTTAATATTCCAAGAACTCGCTAAGGAAGAGGTGCCGAGGAGCCTTCTAAACTGACGAAGATACGGCCTTTTGAGATGATAATGGATTACAGTCGTGGACATAAAGTTCACCTGATATTTTACCTGTTCTGCTTAACACAGGGAGGACAAAAAGATGACCTAATATTTCACCTCTTCTCTTTTCTCTGCCGGTTAATATTCCCAAGCTGAGAGAGGCTTGGTATGTTTCTCTAGCCACCCATGATACTCCTTGATGCGATGCGCCGGGGAGAAATGATAAACGTACCCCATAATTTCGAGGTAGATGCAGTGGAGAGTAGCTCAACCTTCGTCCGTGACTGTACGTGTTTCAGTTACTTAAGAGAGGTGCATGCCCTCCGTTATAGGATCAAACAAATGGCTTCAAACAAAAGAAGATGCTAGAAGTAGGGAAGTATAAGTTAAAATTAGGTGATGTGGAGGTACGGAGGGGAAGGAGTTGGGGGTAAATGGGAGTAGGGGAGTGGAGGAGGGTAGGGGAGAAGGAAGGGTAGGGGGAGAGGAGTGAAGAAGAAATAGAAGGGGGAGAGGGGTGAAAAAGGAAGAGTGGGGGGAGAGGGGTGACAGGTGTAAAGTGGAGGGGTGCTTAAAGATGTCAGGTGTGGAGATACCTGGATAGAAGAGGTAGGAGTGAATGGCACTGGTATGAAGACAGGAGGTGTGGAGGAAAGTAGGGAAGAGTCGAAGACGGGAAGGAGGAATCAAGGGAGAGGTGGAGGAAGTCAAGGGAGATGAAGAGTGAGTCAGAAGAAAAGGAGTCAGAGTGAGAGAGGGAGAGAATGAAAATCGGAGCAGCTGAGATGAGTGGGGAGAAATGAGACAGACTGAGTAAAGGGAAATGAGTTAAGAGAGGTAAGGGAGTTGAATTCTAAGTCAGGAAAGATGAGATGCGTGTCAGGAGGGATGAAGCTGAGTCAGGAGGGTTATTGGTGAGTCAGGTGTGAGGATGAGTCAGAATAGGTTGAATAAGTTAGGAAGGGTTAGGCTGAGTCAGGAATAGTTAGGTTGAGTTAGGAAGGGTTAGAGCGAGTGGGGAAGGGTTAGGTTGAGTAAGAAAGGGCGATGGTGAATCAGAAGGGGTGAGGTTGAGTCAGGCTGGGTGAGGGGGTTGGGGAAGGGTCATCGCCTGGAGCCTGGTGACGTACGTGACTGCTGTTCCTCTCCTGCTTCGCCCACACATCAGCCACTCACAAACTTTGCTCTTTTCTCTGGTGCACAGGAGACCAGTTATTCTCTGAACTGTGAGTGTGGCACACATTATACACATACTTTCCTTCAACTCAAATAAATAAACTAATGTGCCCGTGTTTTCGCCAGTCGGCTAATGCAAAACATCTGTCTCGAGACAACTTTTCTTTGAAGTTATCTGTTAAAAAAAAGCTAAGAATTAAACCTCATTGTATGCCGCATTCGTTCAAGAAGGTCCAGACTTGACTATACATAGGTAAAACAAAAAAATTGTGCCCACATTTTATGAGTCGGGAGAAAAAGCTGAGTGTTTTTGTCTAGGTGCTGCCTGTGCCTCAGGCCACCCCTCACATTTGGCCCCCAACAACTGAAAACTCGACGTCCGGGTACTCAGTATACGGCGGCACCACAGTGAGTGTTTCATAGTCATAGTCATAGTGATAGTGGTATGTAGCTCAGTGGAATGACCTGCAACAAGTCAGATTTATGTCAAAACAAACTAGTTGACTAATGGTATGTAGCTCAGTGGAATGACCTTTGGAGTGCAACCAAGTCAGATTTATGTCAAAACAAACTAGTTGACTTCATGCATTAACTAAACCTCACACGGACTGTCCCCACCATGACTAACGCGGCGAGCTTGCAGTAGCCAGCGTCTGCCCGGCTACAGCAGCTAACTAGCAAATGGGTAGTTACACACACATGTAAGACCCCTAATCTGAGAACATCGCAACAACCAGTTTATCCCGTAAAGCTTCACAGCATCACTCGGTCAGGAGGCAGCCGCGGCCCCCATGACCTGTCTCCACCACCTGCCTCACGGTGGTATTGTAAGTGGCTTCGGAGAGTTCGTAACACCTCTTCCATGGCGGTTTATTCTGCACGTTGGACCTGAATGTCCTCTTGTGTGTTACTGATGCAGATTTGTGTCTTTTGATCAAGACGAAGTAATTGACACACAAGGGAATGTTAAGGTGTGATAATGCAAAGTAAATGGCCAAGGAAGAGGTGCTGGGAAGCCTCCTGTGCCACGGCCCTCAGCACCGTAACCCTTTCTTGTTAAACGAGTCGGTGAGGAAGTCACCACCACTTACAGTGGTCATATAATGCTGCCTCAGTCTTTGTGATGGCGCCTCAGTCTTTATTATGGCGCCCAAGTCCTTTATTATGCTGGCTCAGTCTTCATTATGCTGCCTCAGTCTTCTTGGCCTGTCCATCGCGCCAGCCGCCCCACACTGCACCTCTCCTGCCCGGACCCGAGCCACCATCACTCCCTCTCACCAAGATGGACTGGGCTGAGATTCACAGAGATAAAATTACGATCAACTCCCTGTCGTGTGAGCATGTACGCTAGTCCTTCCTGCCAACGTAAATATAAGCTGCGACAGGGAATCGATCGTAAAGTGTGTTCCGGGAATCCCACCCCTGGTAAAGAAGGTTCTGGGACCCTCTGATGGACGCCTTGATACACACCTCGCTGCCACACACTCCTCCACTCTTTGTCCTCTCACTAGACATATTTATGGGCTTTGGGTACCTGATGTTATTAGCTGGCAATTGTTTTTATTTCTACTCATACCTTTGTAAATCAGTAAGCTAAATTACCTCAAGCAGTATTTCCTTAATACATAATATGATGAGCTGTTTAAAAAAGAGTAATTCTCGCCTCTTGCAGTAAATCAATCATATATATTTTCTCTTTCAGAAGAGTTTTGAATGTCACAACAAGAGTAGGCAAAACTGAGAACCCAGTACATTGGCCATTTTTAATTCAACTCGATACTTTTTAAGTGTGATTCTCCCAGATTATGGGTCTTATACTAGTTGAGTAGCTAGTAGTGAGTCTCACATCATCTCATGTCTTGCTCTTAGAATATGCTATTACTATAACTTAAGGTAGTATTCTCGGCAGCTTAAGAGGCTTCCTGGCACCCCTTCCGTGAAGATTTATTTTGCATACGACACCTTGCTGTTCTCTGTGTTATTTATATCTCCTTCATAACGACCTAGATTGTATAAAGAACATAAACGAGAACATTGAGGTGGTAGATGCACAAATAAACTGGTAAGGAAGAGATGCTGGTTAACCTCCTAAGTTGTCCAGAACACTCACCTTAAGACTGAGTGTGTCCTAGCGCCTTAGAGCGTTTACTTCTGGTTGGACAAGCAACCCGCATGAGAGAAGTCTTAGACTGCAGTGTTTACCTACAGAGTCCTAAGATTAAAGTTGAGTTGAAGTTTTTTCACTGTAAATAACTTGTGGAGATGAACTGCTGTTTAACTGACTCGCCTTAACTAAACCTTCACGTGCTCAGTAATCAGTCAACACCGGCCTTGTCTTAACTAGCCACATCTGGTGCATCCTCACTAACTCACAGGGACTAACTTAATACTCGCAGTGATCCATCAGTATCTGTGTTACCCTTACGTGAATGACAACACGGAAAGAAGCTGCCTGAAGTGACAACACGCCTCCACCTCAGATGCGTAAGAATGTACCCCGCTGTAGTCTCAAAATATACACCCTCTGAAGTGTCACCTGCGGCGCACTCCATATTAAGAAGGGAAAGGGGGAAAAATGGCGCAAATTTGTAAACATATTGAAAATATAGCCATAGACAGTGACCTCCATGTGTTACTTATGATGGCCTCTCACAGCTTCCTAAGGTTGCGTCCAACCCAGATGCTTGTCGGCCCTAGTGTCTGTGGGTATGAGTTTTGCATCACTTTACCCCATAGAAGTGGCTCCACTGGACACAGGTGGGTGCAGACAAGAACTTCTAGTGGTTACAGTGATACAGATTATGCTCGCAGCCGTCCACACCAGGAAGCATTTGGTGTGGATGCGACCTGACACACAGTTGCACGAAGTAACACTGTACTCTCCGCTGGGCAAAAGCTTAACAGTCGGGCATACCTTGGGCGCCGATTTCTGGATAGATTTTCGTGTGTGCACTTAAAACCTTCCTTTGGCTTAGAAAATCTGCGTAGACTTACTCAAGTACCGATATCAGCTTCTCCCTGTCTGCCTGTGTGTATGTGTTTTGAGTTTTCATGTATGCATGTGTTATTGTAAACCCTCACCAATTTTGTTTCTAGAAACACCCAAATATTTAAGTCAGTGTTAAAACTAAACGATAATAGCCAGCTGAGGAAGAAATTCTATTATCCTTTTTGCAGATGTGAACAAATTTAGCTTATTTGGTCTTTTAAAGGGTCAGAAATGCACAATTATCCGTGTGTTATCAGTTCTTGCCCTAGATAGTTATATGCTGGTAGTGAAAGGGTTAGCAATACCTGGATTAAGCCATCATTTATTCGAATTTGCGAGAGTAGACTTTATTTACTTATATTTTTTATTTATTATTTTGGTTAAGGCTTGTTACTCTGGCGACTCTAATCAGGCATTCAAAAATGTGTAGATATCAGACACTCCAGCCTGGTGATTGAATGACTGTGCATGAGAACGTGTGCAGATCAGCAGCCTTGCATGTGTATGGCCACTGCATGTTATTCTTGCCTGATTTGCAAAGCCTGAACAAAACCTTTTTTTTTTTTTCGTGCAACGCATTTTCAGTATTATTCAGAAACTTTTTTTTTCTTAGTTTCTGCTACATTTTTCAACAAATCCTTCCACTTCATGCAACATTTTTCAGTTCATATAGTCATTTTCGTGAAACTTTTTCTCTTATCCGTGCACCATTCCTAGACGGCTTTTTACACTGTGCATTTTTTTTTTTACTTCAAGCAACAGTTTTCAGCATCATCTTCTGGTTTTGTGTACAACTTCTCAGCATGTGTTGCAGAAGATTCTTCAGTATCATTTTTTGCGCACAACATACTGTAGTAATATTTTTAGTTAAAGCATCTTTTTATTTCTTACATTGTCAACATTCGGATATGCAATATATTGCAGGAACAGTTTTCAAGTTGTGCAGCATTTCTGTTTGCAATATATGTAGCAAAGAATTTTAGTTCGTACTTTTTGGCAACACCTTTTCAGGAACCTTTGTAGCTTGAGCAACTTTCTTTTTTTTTTTTTTTTTATGTTTGCATCCGAAAATTGCAGAACGTTACATGAAGCTGCTTCAGTTTTATCTCTTCACACCCATGACGCCTGGTGGTGTCGTGGTTTAGCGCTTCAGTCGGAGTGACAGTCACGGGTCTTGCTGGTATTGGTCTAGATTCCAAAGAGGCAGCTGGTTGGCTTCCATCATGTGGTGCCACAGTGGGGGTATGCCGGTCACTTACCCTTGTATATTGGGTGGGAGAGAGACGTAAGCAAGAGCTTTCTCTATCGTTTTTGGCTCCACAGAACCCATCTTTAGACTCACTGAAGATGAGTTTCGTGTTGCCCGAAACGTTAAAGAAAATAGAGAACTCAAGTTCCAAGTTTTGTCTCACCCACTCAACCTTCCACTGGTAATGGATCATCTACGTACCCTTATATGTCATGAATTACCGTGGCCAAGCTTCACCAACTATTCCTCACATTTACTTTTATTTAATTTTTATCATTATGCTCTATTGTAGTCTGCCTGCCTTGAGCTTAAGAGGAAGATTCAAGCTACGTTTCACTGTTAGAGATTACTTGCGTGCAAATCTCTCTTATCAAACATTTTGGTGTTTGGATTTAATCATAGGCGAATCAGATTATTTAACATTAGCCAGAAAGAAATAGAAAAGGGTACATAAGGCGTGTGAGATGGCTAATAATTAATAAAAAAAGAGATCCTGTTGTCCCATATGAAGGAGGAGGGAAGTTTACGGGCTGTCTAGAGAGAGGGAAATGTTCAAGGAAAATTGAGATTCTTCATACATGATAGTAAGTTGCTAAATTTCACTCGCTGGGGTGTAGATGCTGCTGTGTACAAAAATCACGTGGTATAGAAGTTTGGATAAAATCTTGACCAAAGCGTTGCTGCATTTCAAAAAGGAAAATACTGTAAAATTTATAAGAAGCAGCAGAATTCGGTTCGTGCATACATGTCAGATACTTATTTGCATTTTGTCAACCCTGGGAAGAGATAACGACTTAAAACCGAAATCAGCGTAAACGCATTTACAGGTGTACAGTAAGGCATAAATGCGATATTGTACATGTGTCTTGAGGTGGCAGATTACAAATATAGGAGAGAGCAGTAATTTCGTACAGAAACTTAATTACAAATTGTTATCTTGCAAACCTATGAGTAACAAATTTAGGTAATTCAGCTTTGACACACACATATCAGATTTTGAAGAAAATCATGGAACACTGAGAATGGGTATCAGTAAAAGTATACACTGCAGTGAACATGCATATAAGCAAGACAGTGGGACAGCAAGTAGAGAAACGGTAGAGAATGGAGATTGGAACATGTCCACCAGTTTTGTGCAATTGAGTCAGTGTTCCTTATACACACCATGGGCTCCAAACTAATAATTCGAAGTTACCCTTACAGCACTGCACACTCTTAGATCTTACAGGTTAGGCTAGGAAAATGACTTAAGATTCTAACACATGGAAAAGAACAATAAACCACTAACGAACAGTCCTAGTCAGCGGTTACTGTATACATCTGGGGTTCAGGACAAATGCAGCAAGATTTATATCCTTCATTATTGCTTTAATATCACACAGTACTTTAGGATGATTTAATAGGTTTTAGCGCATTTTCGATGCAGTGTAAAGGATCTGTTACCGTAGTTGTGCGGGTGAAATTTGTGGTTCATTTACACTTCTGGTATTTCAAATTAATAAAGCGTGATTTGAACCTCTTTCTTTAGGATGGTGTAAAGCAGGGGTGGGGAACGTCCGGCCTCCTGGCCGTGTAAGGCCCGCAAGACCATTTGATCAGGCCCGCGAGGCAGTGCATAAATACAGTTTCATAAACTCATGAACGAATATATATATATATATATATATATATATATATATATATATATATATATATATATATATATATATATATATATTATGTACCGGGGCTTCAGTTGACTTTAAGTTGATAATTTTGTATGGCCCGCGAATGATGTTAAAAATATCCTAATGGCCGCTAATAGGAGAAAGGTTCCCCACCCCTGGTGTAAAGCCTCTGTTGACTGCTGGAGTGTAATTATGGTCCATTATTTCTTCATGCATCGTGAATTCATTGGGTTTTTACCATTTCTAGAGTGTAAAGGAATTATTGATCTCAGTCGTACATTTGTCAACAGCGAAGCATCTGGTTTTGGCAGCATAGGTCCGTTGTACTTCAGGCAGCTTCTGGATATTAATGGAGGCATCATTAAGGGATTAATTAAGAAGTAATGGAAGGCTGATGGGGGGTCATGGCAACATTTAACTACTTTAGGCAAAACCAAATCCGTAAAATTGAAAGCTGCTCCAGATAATCCAAAATTGACCCCATAATCCCACAGTACTCCCCCCCCCCCTCCCCCCCCCAAAAAAAAAAAATCTATCTTTTAGAATTTGAGTTTCATGGTTCAGAGTTTTAATCAAGGTATTTAGAGGATTTATGCTGTCCTTCTCCCATGGTTTGAGCGGAAAGAGGACTGAACTTGAAGAGATGTTTGGAAAAGATGTTATTTTGAGAGTAATCTTGTTAAACTGCAAGATGTTGAGTTAATCTTTGTATTTCTTTTCACTTTAAAGTATATTTCTCTCTCTCTCTCTCTCTCTCTCTCTCTCTCTCCTATTAAAATTTTTACATCATTCAGATATTTTTCTCTCTCCAAGCGAAGAGAAGAATGCAGTATAATATTGTTCTAAAAAGTCATTAATATAGAGAGTTGCCATGATCCCTGTGGGAAAGAAAAGTAAATGAAAAAAACCCTCTTAAATAACTAAAGCCAATTTATCAAAGAGTCATGCACTGGATAAAGGAAAAAAATCACAAAACTATTTTTTCAGGTAATTCCGAAGTCACCCTTTATTTTTGTGGGGCAGACGGAGGAAGTACCATGATTTTTTAAAACTTTTTTTGGAAGTGAGAGACCAGCAGAGGAAAAAAAATCCATGAAATATATAAAAATCATTTACACTTCAACGCACACTTGCAACGTAATCTTGGAGGCTTTGTGTTGTTCGTTGTGTTTTGCGGGAGGTTGAACGTAGAGGCCCCAGTTGGTCATAAATATCTATATATATTACTATTAAAATGTTGTGTCTCGGTGCTTTTGCGTGGCTGTGGTTTTAACCTTTGCATTTTTTTAGTTGAACGATCACAGTATCACAAAATGGGCCCCCCTTTAGCCCCTTCAATCTGATGACGTGTTTCTCTTATTCTCGCTGCCTCCAGACGATTTTGTTAAGCTTAGAAGACTCTTTGAATTGAGAGATTAGAACCTTCATTCATCCCTTCACTGCTGGAGATGTGTCATGAGTTGAAAAAATTTGCTGGGTGGTGACAAGAACAGAAAAGAAAGCTCCGTCTGCAATGGAAAGATTAACAGTGTGATGATAAACTATTTTTTCTCAGGCTGCCTCAAGACAGATTTAAGCCTAACTGGGAAGGTTAGGTACAGCCTTCATGTACCCCTTCACTGCTACTGCTCTGCCCTAAGTTGAAGAAAGTCAGTTTTGTGTATCGAGAATAGAATATATAATTATTCACATAACTATTTTTCTGATCATGTACTTGCTTCTGCTAGACTCTTTTATTAATTTAGGAGAGATTTTTGGAGCTGTAGACACTAGATACAGCCTTCATTTGTCCTTAGCTACAGTGTATGAGGTTCCACTAAAGGTAATTAATGTCACCTGAATTTAGGAAGCATAGAAAAAGGATATCCCTCATTCTGAGGATGGATTTTTGTTTTATTTTGCTATCTCTAGACGATATTATTCTCCTTAGCGTAGACTGTTCCATTTGGAGGGGTTATATACCGTGATTCTTCAATACAAGACGTGTCCCCAAAGCTGAATACAATTGTGTAGTGTTAGCAAGGATAAAACGTAAATGTATGTCACCCAGCTGAACGACTTAACCACTGCACTCCAGTGACCTATTCTGATTTTGTTATTGCTACGCCTGCTCCAGTTTGTTTATCTTTGGAGAGACTTCAGACTGGAGGAGTTATATACTGTATAGTCTTCATTAATCCCATCACTACTTGAGGTCTGTTCAAAGTTTAACAAATTGTGAGGGCATTAAAAGAATAAGTATGAAAATGCATCGTCGGATTGAAGGGGTCCAGAGCTGTGTAATTGTTTGACAGTGAACTGCAGGCTGAAGTGACCCTCCTCCTGCAGTCCAGGAGCTCCCTTATAGAGTGTAGGACATTTGTATACCCAGGCAGTGGAGCCATACTATATGGGTATATCAGTGCCATCATGTGAAGGCGTCCCTGGAAGCAGCGAATCGGTTAATTAAGGTTATAGCTCACCTCTCCCATTCGAAAGATCTCTGATTAAAACTGTCTGGAGATAGCAAGAAGAAAATATGAAAATGCTTCACGGGACTTACGGTGGTTCAATCAGGTGATGTACCTTTTGTTTTCGTCTCACTAACACCAGTCGATTATATTCTACTTTGGAAGGACCGGTAGTAGTGAATGAGCTATTGAAGGCTGTGTCTAACCCTTGCAGTTTGAGACAGTTAGTGTAGGTTGTATGAATCTTCTCCAGCTGGGTTATAGAAAGCTGTACCTAATCTCTCCATTTTGCAAAAGTTAATGAAGGTTGTACCTAAACCCTCCAGCTAGAATAGTCTCGTCAAAGCTGAATAAATATCACCTGGCAGCAGCAAAACTAGAAAATACATGGAGAGAATGAAGGAGGTTATCCCCTTCACTTCGAGGATTTGTTATTATTCTTGTTATGCCCAGACGATTTTATTCAACATTAGTATTGAAGGAGTGATTTAAGGCCATATCTAACCCCTCCAGTTCCAAAAGTCACTTCAGAGCTAAATAACGTCGTCTGTTTGTAATCAGAATAAGCATCTTAAAATACGTCAGCGGATTGAAGGTTGGTTAAGTGCATGTATACTCCTTGACGGTAGCATCATCAAATGGCTGGCTTGCTGGCAGTCCACATATATATAGACCCTGCCTGGCACCCCGTCTTCCAAAGGGTGACGTCTGAGTGCTTCTAAAAGGTCGTATTCTCGTCAGCTTCAGGAGGCTTTTTGGCACCCTTTCCTTGGCGATTTGTTTTGATTTTTTTTTTTTTCTCGAGAGGGATGCTTCCACGTGGCTGCACCGGTACACAGTAAATGGAGGGCTTTGCAACCCTGTTATACAAATGTCCTTCAGTTCCCCCTCTATCCTTGCAACGAGGGTGGTAGACTGCAGGAGGAAGCCACGTTCAAATGAGCCTAGGACCACCAAAACACCACCTTATTCTCCTCCTGTATGTTATTTATGCATTGACGACACAGACTGCATAGACTACATACAGGGGATTATTAATGTGTCATGCCCAGAAATGAATGGTTAAGGGAGAAGTGCTAGAGAGCCTCCTAAGCTGACACGCATACGTTCCTTGGTGAGTGTTGTGACCGGAGTTTGCCGCCTGACATTAGCTCTAGAGTCTGGCTGTGTGTCCTGTATTGCGACGGTACGCTGTAAGTCCCCCTAGGCTAGGTCAAGGGGTCATATTCTAAGTGGCTTTGGAGAGATTTCTTAATGCGCTCTTCCTTTGCTGTTTATTCCGCACGTTGTGTACCTCGGTGTCCTCTTGTATGTGATTGATGCGAACTGTGTCTATAGTAAACAGGTCTGCAGTACGTAACATGGAAGAGAAAGGAAGGTGCAAGATGGAAAATAAATCGCTAAGGAACAGGTGTTATGAAGTCTCCTATGCCACCTAAAATACGGGCCTAGGGCGCACCGCGGCCTCACAGTTCTCTCTCACTCACCGCACTTGACCACTCTCATCATCCCCAAAATTTGCTTCAGTCAGAATCAAAGAGAGAAACCTAACCAGAACTTAACGTCACTTTTACTACCACTCAGTCCCACCTCTAGCCAGCCCCCCTCACTGTACGGAATGCTGTGCCAACCAGTGTCAACCCTTTCTTTAGACACCAAGAGTTTTTAGGCATTTGTTTTGCGCTAGCAGATTGGCGAACGTTTGCCTGCTCGTTCACCTTCCTCGGGGCAAACTATTGAATAATCGTCTTTTTTCTCTTTCCTCTCCCCTCCCTCCCTCCCTCCCTGCCCCTCTGCTCCCCTTCCCCCCTTTGTCTCCCCAGCAGTCCAGGGCTCCCGACGGTGCGGCTGTTCTGGTCTGCTCACCTGCCCTGGTCGCCGTTGGATTAGTGTCTACGGTCATGTCAGAGAAAACTTGGTAAAAAGGGCGACATCAGGGGGCCGCCTGCGACTCAAAAATTGGGTCACCTTAATCGCGAGTCACCCTTGTAACTCCAACCGGCTGGCCAGTGACTCGACAAGAGGGCCTACTATATTCATGAGTCATTGTCATGGCCCCTATCAGCACGTACATGGCTCTGCAGGTGAAAAGTTTAGTGACTTCAGAAGCCACAGGTGACTCGACAGAGGAGTGCATCTTACGTCAGCGAAGGGGACGCACCAGCAAGTGGACATTTGAGTCAACCAAAGAGGACATCCTGAGTCAAGAGTCAACCATCGAGTCACTGCCACCACCACCACCAGCTTCGTGTGACTCAACTACAGGTGGACAGACTTATGACACTTTGACTAACCCTCGTAGAAAGAAAGAAAGAAAAAAAAAACATTGTGACTATTTTGTCATTTGTAGAGTAAATTACCAACCAATACTAACCCCGAAGACATTAGCCTGGTAATCTAACCTTTGTAAATTTGTTTATTAGTTCACTAAGTTAGTATTTGGGGAAGTAGTAGTTGTAGTAAAGTGTATATTTGATCACTAACCTTGGTATGTAACTCCATTTTAAAATGCCAGAAAATGTATTTAGGTAGGTCCCCCTCCATGCCAAAAAAATATCTGGTTGAGTCTTGCGGTCAAGGAGGCTTTTTTCTGCGGTTAAATGCCCGCCTTGACCGCACCAGCACTATTAAACTCACGGTTAAGTGAGTATTGGATGCAAAATAGGGTGGTGAAGGTGGGTGATTTTATTTTTCTACAGTTACCCACTCTTGCCATCCGTTTTCTGTTTGTCATGCCTTTTCTGTCTCATTTTTCGTAAACTCTCTCTCTCTCTCTCTCTCTCTCTCTCTCTCTCTCTCTCTCATCATCTACTTCGTCTTCCATTTTCTTTTTAAATCACCCCATCTCCCAATTTTTCTTATTCACTCAATTCATTTTCTCCATCATCATTAACCATTTTCTCATCATCATCATTCTCTCTCTCTCTCTCTCTCTCTCTCTCTCTCTCTCTCTGCATGGAATGTTTTTAGTTTTTCAATGTGAACCAAAAAAAGTCAGCTGAAGAGGATAAAATTCGTTGATAAAACACACACACACACACACACACACACACACACACACACACACACACACACACACACACACACACACCATGATACCATTATTTAGGAATTTCCATGAGACAGTTAGCCCAAAAAAATAAATAAATAAATAAATAAAAAAAAGTTACATTTTGGAACACAGGAAAAAAATTAACTTCTCGTCATGCTTCTTCATACTTATCGATCACACTTGCTCTACTTACCCTCTTGCTCTGCTTTCTTTTACTCATACTGGCTCACAACTTACACTAAGCAAACTGACTTACTGTTCTTCTCATTTACCTATATTTAATCCCCCTTCATACTAATCATACTTGCTGTTATGCTCATATTCACCTACTGATTATTTACTCACACTTGCCATCATACTTATTTCCTGGCTTACTCTGATAGCTCCTCCTACCCGTTTTTATTCATACTTCATACTTATTCATCCCTTGTGTCCTCACACTTTTCGTTTACTCACAATTTACTCATCACACTAGCCTTTTATACTTCCTTATCATACTTGTTCATAATTTCCAAACCATTATATTCACATTACTCATACTAAGCCATCATACTTATTCATATATTTTCTCATACTTATTAGTCATTCATACTGACTTTTTATTCTTCCATATTTACCCATCATACTTGCTTAGTCTCATATTTACGCATGCCTTTCTCATACTTTCCCGTCATACCTACTCATCACCGACTTATCCTCACACTGACAAATACTTCCTCACACTGGCTCATTTTACCATACTGACTCATACTGACTTTTCTTATTTATTCACTTACTAATACTAGCCCATCATACTAATTTTTTATTCATACTTACCTGTCAAACTTAAGCCTGTGCATTTCTTGTCATACTCATACTAACTCATCATGCTTTTTCATATTTACTCACACACTGTCTCGTCATACTTTTTTCATATTTACTCATACTAACTCACCATACTTTATTTGTACTCATACTTACGCATATTAACTCATCATACTGATTCATCATACTTTTTAATTTTTTGCTCGCATATTAACTCTGTTTACTAATATCTACTCATACTAATCCATACTTTGTTCATACTTACTCATACTTTGTTCATACTAACTCATACTTTGTTCATACTGACTCATATTTTGTCCATACTTACTCATACTTTGTTCATACTCATACTTTGTTCATACTAACTCATACTTTGTTCATACTCATACTTTGTTCATACTTACTCATACTTTGTTCATATATACTAACTCGTACTTGGTTCATACTGACTCGTACTTTGTCCATACGTACTCATACTTTGTTCATACTTACCCATACTGACTCATACTTCGTTCATACTTACTCATACTTTGTCCATACATACTCGCTTCGTCGCCATTTACCCATCAGTCCTCTCTGACTCTGCTCTTTTGAAACCACGAATGACCATATCATTGTTGAGACTAATGGGAATATTATCATTATTATTGCATACTAGATAATATACATACTTGAGAGACTCGCAGGCGTGCTCTAAACCCCTTCAGAACGACGAGGTCTTGGTTAAGTTTAGTCTTGTCGTGAACCCAGACTCGGAACGTGAACCCGGCGGACTGCAGGCTGAAGTCCCCCCTCCCTCTCTTCTGCAGTCCACCATCCCCACACTTTGAAGGGGATAGGGAGGTAGCGGAGGGACGTTGGTCATATCAGTGCCACCACGTGAAGGCGTCCCTCTCCAATTTTATTCCAGCTGTTTTCGAACGGTCAGGATTTTTTTTTTTTTTTTTTTTTTTTTTTTCCCCGGGGGGTTGGATATGACATTAGCTCCATTCTCTGTGCCAGGGAGCTCTCGTAGACTGAATAAAAGTGTCTGGGGATACGAGAAATAAATAAAAAAAAATACTGAGCTGCACATAGCCTAACCCCTGTAGGTCGAAAATCCTCACGTCTCCTCATTGGGGGGGTGGGGGGGAAAGACGTCCTTGATCTGAAGGGGTTATAAAAAAAAAGTTAGTTTTTTTTTTTTTTTCTTTTTTAGTAGGGCGAGAGTTGCATGGCGGGATAGGATGCTTTAAGTCCTTCAGTGCCGCGACGTCTGTTTTATGTGTGATCCACTAAGCAGTTTTATTTTCATCTTTACCCAGCATGGTCCGTGGTCCTGGAAAAGTGCACCGATTTGGGCATTTTTCAAAAGTATATAAAAGGGGAGCCTACCAAAATAGAACTATTGATTTTCGCGACTGTGAGCTGATAGGCGGAGGGCTGTATGCTAAACACCCTTCCAGCAAAATGCCATTCCTCTCAGTAACGGTGGGAGAGGAAACAGGTCTCCCCAACGTAAAGAAAACCATGCATCGTTAACAGGAGTAAAATTAAACAGATGTCACGGTATTGAAGGGTTTAAACCCTGTATACATATATATATATAAAAGATTCTGTGTTTTGATGTCCTCGTAAGTCCTTAGAATTGCCTCAAGCTGACGAGATTTGTTTCACTCCTCGTCTATAATTACGTTTGGTTTTTCTCGATGAGAGTTTCAAAACGAAGCTGCCAGTATTAGGTGTCATGCGCAAGCCGTGTGTCTTTTGTTTTCATCTCTCTGTGGCGTGATGTTGTTGTGATCAGTAATAGGATGAGACCAGGGCCCCGGACTCACAAACGGACTTACAATCAGTTCTCTGTCTTAACTAATATTCAGTTTTGCAAGAGAAGCGAGCTGTGGAAAGGTTCTACACTATTCCTTGTCTTTCCTGCATGACCAAATGATACAGAAGGGTTCTACACTCTCCTTGCTTTGTGTTTCACTGCAAAAAGGAAGAGAAATAGAGCCTTGGCCTTCCAGCACCAGACAAACTCAAGTTACAAGAGGAAGTGGTTGTTAGTTCTTATGTGATGATCAGCCCAGGGCGTTGTGGAATGTTTTCGTAAATAACCTTTTTTTTTTTTTTTTTTTTTTTTGTGGTATGAAAGAGATCTGAGATGCATTGTGTGTATATAGTTATATAACTTTTATTTTGCGATGAAGTGAAGGGAGCCTTGTGGTGTGTCTAATTGTTTTTCATTTTTATTTTAAAAGAAGTGGTCTGTTTTTCTGCCAATATGATGACGTGTATTTTTTATTTTCATCTTCTGACCTGACAATATTACTCAGCTTATGGAAGACCTCTCGTATTGTAGAGATTACTGAATTGACTCACTCCTTCAGTACAAAAAGTCTTTCTTAAGTTGAATAAAATCGTCCATATATGGATAAGACGTAAAAATACGTCATCATGGTGAAGTGGTCAATAATTAGTATAAAGGTGGATGGTGATTAAATTTTCTCTCTAGTGGTGAATTTTAGGCCTTACTGTTGATGACTCCACACCCCCACCTTTCCCAGGCGCCTCCCCCCTTGCACCTCTGCGAATGTAACACAGTCCCTCTTTGGACACAGAGAATGAGAATTTTTTGAGGGGAATGGTGGTTATTTTCACTTCATCAACGCTGTAAATACAATGGAAGATTTTATTATAATTATTATTAGTTCGAGCTCCAGAAGTCTCGCAGAAATATTTTAAGCGTCCCATACCCCTCATCCCTGCATTTTCCATTTTGAGCAACCTTGGATACAGTTCACACGACATGGTTGATTCCCCCCTCCTCCCCATTTTCCTGGTCCATTTTCTTTAACTTCTGTAGAGATAACTTTAAGCTAGATATGGAATGTACTCGTATCCTTATTCTTCTGCTTCTTCCCGTTTGAGGGTCGAACGAGGAATAGGTTTTGTTTCAACATTGCCGTGACTTGTTCAAATGGGTGAGTTATACCTGCATACTGAAAGTGTATTGTACTCACTAGTATCCTTACATAACCTATTTTCATTGCCATGTTATTTTAATATATAATGTTGACGTAGTTTGATTCATTAACATGCAAGAGAATGATGGAGTTTAACAGGCAAAATTTGTCACTTAGGAAGAGATACTGATGATTTATTTTCTCTGTTACACCTCAGAAGCTATCTTGTATGGTACTTGTGTCATTGTCGACATTGTTTAACTTGATAATATGCATAATATCCACGAGTATGTTTGGGCATAATAGACAAATCACAGAGGGAGAGTATTACGGTCTCGCGGTCTAGGAAAATCATGGCGTATAGTGAACAGTTTCAGTATGTAATTTTAACTCGTCCTGGAATAAGCTTACTGGCTGTTTAGAAATTATAAAATGTTGATAATATTTACAGTATGTGTGCATCTTGGCGTGTGTCAGTGACGGTGTAATATATATATTTTTTCCTGCTTGATGGTGGGGTTTTCTTTAGTCCACCCCTTCCAAGCTATCTGTACAGTTATTGAAAATGCTTTCCAAATTTATTCGTAGAGGACATTAAAAAAAAATATACAGTTTTCTGTAGCGAGTGGAGACTTTACCATAGATGAAATGTGTTGTTGCTAGTTTCTAGATCTCTCTCAGCCAGAACTATTTTGTGAGTTATAAATATATATTAAAAAATAACTTTAATCAAATGAGACGTGCAGAATAATTGTGATCAGGTTTCTTAGGATGGAATCAGTTATCTTAGTTGAATTTTCGTGTGTGTGGCATTTTGTTGCCATAGGGTAAGTTTAGCATGCCAATCCCTGTGTCCCCGCGGTGTGCCCTACTCTGATTGTACAATCCCTGCGACACAAAAAATGAAGAAATAGAAATGTTTGAGTCCCCCCTCCATCCCAGCCCATCCCTGACTTGGCCTGTTTTCTCTTTTTCCAACCCTTTCCCCCTTCTTGTTCGCTTTTATTATCTCTTCTTTCTCACACTTTTTTATCTCTTGTCATTTTGTTTTCCTCTGTTTTCCTCTTTGTTTCTTTCCCACCTCACCTTCCTTTCCCTCTCTTCCTTCCCCATTCTCGCCCCTATTTATTCGTACTTTCCAGTTCCCCTTTCCCCCATTTCCTCGAATCTCATTCATTTCTACGATTTCTAGCTTCCCGTTTTCCTCTTCTGTACCTAGGAGAATGTTCCTCGCTGTCTCCCTTCCCTCCTCTTCTTGTTCTTCCATCCCCCCCCCCCCCCGTTCCTACTCTTCCTGTCCTTTGTGTACGTTCTCCATTCCTCCATCTTTTTCGTATTTTTCCTTCCATCCTTCTTATCCTCATATTTCTTCGACCCTCCCTGTTTTATATCACATCCTCTTCTTTTTTCCATTGCCTCTTTGTTGTTGTTGTTGTTGTTGGTATTTTGTAGATACCTTTAAGAACCCTATTTTCTTACCCAACCCATTGCCAAGTTTCCCCATCACTTTTCCCCAATGTAGATGTCACTGGAGCCAATAAATGTGATCTCTCATAACCTTAGAGGACAGAAAGAGCCAAACTCCTAAGCTGAATACAATTGTGGTGGTAGTAGTGCAGTAGTAGTAGTAGTTGTAGCCTTAGGTTCAACTGAACCATGAGCCCAGCGGACTGCAGGCTGCAGTTGCCCTTCTCCAGCAGTCCACCATACTCCCCTGGGGGAACAAAAGAGCTGAGGGACGTGTGTATAACTGGGCAGCAGAACCGCCTGGCTATATCAGACACCACGCGAAGGCGTCCCTCTCCAGCACCTTGTCTGGTGGTAGATAGATATACAGTAGTGAGATCTCCCACATCAGGAAAGGCTTCACTCATAGCCATAGAGGACGAGAAAACAACTCTTTAGGCTGAATTAAATAGTGTGGCAGTAAATAGACCTATAGTCACGATATCTGCACGTGGTGAAACAGTTGGGCGCCACGCATTGAGTATCTAATCCTTTCTGTCACTCAAAGGATCGTATTTTCGTCACCTGAGTGGGCTCCCGGGCACGTCTTCTTCACAGGTTTATTGGTGCCTGTGTCGGGTTCCTACGGCCCACACACAGAATATAATCGTCTGGCATTGGCTGGGATACACTGCTAAAGCTGTCACGACCATGAGTGGGCTAATCTGTCTTTATATACCCAGACACCTTCATCGTGTAAGGGGTGGCCACAAATAAATAGTCCATCATCTACTCACTGCGTCGGGTTATCCGGAAGTGACTCTACACTGAGTATCAATCCAAGTGATTTCCAGTAAACTAGGAAACCAGTTACTGCATTGGGTGGTAAGGAAATATATTTACCAACCTCACCATGTTCCCTCTTTGTGTGTGGAAGTGACGAAAAGGGTTTACACACACACACACACACACACACACACACACACACACACGGAGGAATAATAGAGACAATAACATTTTGAAGCTTCTGTTCATAGAATATTCTGTGTAAATTATGGAAACTGTCAGATTCAGGGGAATACCAAGTCATCATGTGCAGAATAAATCGCAGAGATGGCGGTGTTAGGGAGCCTGCTACGAGAATACAGCCTCAGAATCCAGGTGCAGCCTTCCCCACCCATCCCAGTATATCCCACCTTCCCCCAAATCCAAAAATCCCTGAATATCCCAAATCCCTTCCACATCCCAAAGTCCCCAAACCCAATGTCTCCCAGCATCCCAAAATCTCCAAATAAAAAAAAAAATCGAGACTTCAAAATCCCAGAACATAGTTTTTTTTTCCTCTAAGTCCCAAATTCCTGAAAATTACCGGAACGTTAAATAATTTTCAGAATCCTAAAAATTTCGAAAATCCAAAAATCCAAAACCAGTCATTCCAAAATTCCCGTTAAAGAAAAAAAAAATCCAAAATACCCCAACTCCCCCAAATCACCATATATCCCAAATCCCCCTCTCCCCCCCAAAAAAAAAAAATCCAAAAATCCCCAAATTTTCCCTTATCCCGAAAATGTCTCCGCTTTGATTGTAGTGAGTGTGGAAGTTTGGTGTACATTGCAGTTAATAGGTAAAGGTAAATATATGTAAAAAAAGATGGAAGAGAGAGCCTTAAAAAGAAAACAACAATATAACAGAAAACGGTGACCTAAGCTGTCTGGTTTTTTCGTTTCCCTGTGAACTTTTCCTACACACACACACACACACACACACACACACACACACACACACACACACACACACACACACGCACGCAAACTTTCATTTTTCAGTCCACTCACATAGACATACAAATACATACATACATAAAAACACGTACACAATTTATATATTTTCGTTTTCCCAGCACACACAGGTATATAAGCTTTCATCTCCCCACTTTTGGATTATGATGGAGGTGTTTTAGTGTGTCTCTCCATATAAGAATAAAACAAAAAATGACCTTATCGACATAAAAAAAAATAATAAATGCCTGTCCCCCACACCTTCCCAGTATATAAATATTATATATATATAAAAGACAAAGCCGAGGCTGTCTGTCTGTCTGTCTGTAATCTCTGTCTGTGTGGCGTTTTACCTCTGTCGAATTTACTTTTTTTTAGTAAGTAGGACTGCCGCTAGAGGGACTGTGAGGGCGGGCTCTGGGCGGCTTCGACAGACTGAGTTTCGACGTTTCTGTATTTACACCCTTGCCATGGATCGCAATTATAAGTGTTCGAAAATTATTGTAAAGGTATTGAGATCATTGTAAGAGGGATCGAAAGGGAATATAAAGGTGCTGAACGCTGTAAGGTGGAGGGATTATGGCTGTTCTTAGATTCGCCGATGTATGACCTATAAATCGTAATGATGATTGTCTTGTGACTGAAAGTAGACGTAAAAGTGTTGAGTGTTGTTTTTATTTTAAGAGGGATCGTTAATGACTCGGAAGGTCTTGGAAATTACTGTAGGTGACTGAATGATGTTTGACGCTGGAAAATAACTACATGTGCCCCGAAACTGAATGCAAACAGTTAGTGGTTTTAAGATCAGTGACGCGATTGTAAAAACATCCAGAAATTATTGAAACGTTAGCCGAAAGTGGTTGTATAGTAGAAAATGTTGGTGAAATAATCGTAAACAATTTATGAGTCGAAATAATTAAAAGTGGCCATGAAGACTGAAAAAAAAAAAAAATCGAGAAGTGATTGTAGCGAGAGTATTTTTTTTTTTTTTTCGACTGCCATGTGGTCCAGCACAGTTCGAATTTTCGACAAGTTAAACGAATCGAAAATGGCCGCTTAGATGTAGACGTATCCATAATGACGTCGTAAGTGTAGAATCCAAAATGGCGGCACTGTCCAGAGTCCAAACACTACAGGATCCTCAACTAACCCCCCACCCCCACCAGGACAGCACCCCCCCCACACCCTCCAGCCCCACAGTTATTTACTACGGTATATTTTTGTAATCCTTAAGTCAGTATCGTCACGTTGGGCTGGGGTCGCGGGTGAGGGGGGTCAGGTCAGGTGGGGGCAGAGGTCATTGCTTTGGGGTCACCTTCCAGCCAGAGTTTTTCTTGTGTATTTTTGTGTTTTTGTGTGTGTGGTCAAAGTTAGGTGTATACTGTTATTATTATTATTATTATTATTATTATTATTATTATTATTATTACTCTAGGCACTTAATTCCAATGTGGACCAAGGTTGTTGTGGCCAAAATTCCATCAAGCTTCTCCATTATTTTCTTTCTTCATAACTCATTACCTGTTCAGTCCTCTCCATCACCACTCATCACCATTACAGCCCTCTCCATCACCACTCATCACCACTACAGTCCTCTCCATCACCACTCATCACCATTACAGCCCTCTCCATCACCACTCATCACCACTACAGTCCTCTCCATCACCACTCATCACTACGGTCCTCTCCATCACCACTACAGTCCTTTTCCATCACCACTCATTACTACGGTCCTCTCCATCAGCACTCATCACCACTACAGTCCTCTCCATCACTACTGATCACTACAGTCCTCTCCATCACCACTACAGTCCTTTATGTCACCAGTACAGTCCTCTCCATCACCACTCATCATCACTACACTCCTTTCCATCACCACTCAGAGCCATCCTTTCATAACTACTCATCCTTCACCCTCCTCACCATTCCATGCCACCCTGCATCATGTCCCCCTCCACTCATCTTCGGTCTTCCTCTCTTTCTCTTAGACATTCATTGACCTAGTTCTCCCATCATCATCATCATCGTCATCAAGATCATCATCATCATCATGCCCTCTCCAGCCTCATCATCATTGTCTTCATTCATTAAGGTCACAGAAAGGGGAAAAAAAAGTCGTTATACAGAAAGTCAGGATAAAAGTAAGGTCAGGTCGAAGAAAAATTCCCCTTTCAAGGTTAAAATAAGATGTGCAGAGGCCAGAAAGAAAAAAAAAAAAAAAAAGCCAAATTGAGATGAAGGCCACTTATTAATCAGGGTCTTGGTTGAAGCTTTGTGAGGTCAGGGTCAAAGCTAAGGTCAGATCTAAGGTTATGTCAAGGTCAGATGAGGTCAGATGAAGTCAAGGTGGAATATCGAGCAAGTGAGGTGAGAGCAGGTGAGGCCAGAGCTACAGCAAGTGAAGTTGAGGTCAAATTAAGGTCATACGCAAGTCTTTTCAAGGTCAGATTAAGGTCGTGTCAAGGTCTTAATTAGTTCAAGTCAGGGTCATCCTTAGGTCAGATAAAGATCATACATAGGTCAGGGTCAAGCTAAGGTCAAGAGCATAATTAGGTCATATCAAGGTCAAATGAAGGTCATGATCATAAGAAAATTAAACCAAGGACATGTTAAGATGAAACCAAGATCATTAGGTCAGGGAAGGTTAAATTACTCTCAGATTAAGGTCAAGGTGAAGGCTGGAAGGGGGCCCCAAGGCGGTGAACTCAAGCCTCTCTTTCTCTCGACATGTTTTTCTATAAGTCCTACGTTTTGGTTGTCGGTTGGTTGCTGTGAAGACATTGATGGATGGAACCAATAAAGTTGTACACTATGCCAAGATTTTGTTTTTGTACCTCAGCTTTGCAGGGATGGATTGATGGATGGATAGGTGCGTCAGGTGCCAGGTACTTGTTTCTAGGCCAGGATATTGGATTGGTAAGTTATGTGCCAGATATTTGTAAGTCATGTGCCGGATATTTGTTTTAAGACCTGGATTGATACGTAAGTCAGGTGCTTCTCTTTGTAACTCGCTTCCCCAGATTAGTTTCCCCCCAAACTTCAACCTACAGCAGTTCCAGTCCAATTGTTACGGATTTATAATGAATAGAGGACACCTGTAATCTGGTGTATAGATTTTTTTTATTTGTTTTTCCTTCCTTTGTTCATCTTCTATATTAAAGAAAAAATATATATGGATAGACGGATTGATAGGTAAGTATAAAGAATGTATACTGTATCAAGCTTTTGTTTTTGGTCCTCAGTTTTGGGTGGAGGGAAGATTGATTGACAGGTTGATAAATTGATAAACCCAAATGGTGATAAGTAAAACGTATACTTAATTTGGTTTCAGTCTCCAAATTACCTAAAGTACTCAAACACATACCATAATTAATAGTAGTAGTAGCCATAGCACTTACAATTGTTGGTCATTTTATATATTGGTAGTGCTGGTAGTTGTAGTAGCTGTAGAACTGTAGTAGTATATTAGTGGTCTCAGCATCTGTAGTTTGTAGATATTAAAAACTATGAAAGACAATTATAATTTGATATATATTTATGCAGTATTGATGACTATATTAATACTGACTGCCAAAATAACACACAATTTAGTTATTATCAAGCACTATACTCATTTTTTTTAAATCGAGGCGAAGATGCACTTGACAGATTGGTGATTATTGGCTCAATGCAACATTACTTCATACTCTAGCATTATTAACTGACAACAAATGTCTGAGGGGGAAATTTGGGTTAGTAAATATTTTTTGGTTATGTTGCATTCAGCCATTCATCATCAACCCGTCAAGTGCATCTTCGCCTCAGTAAAATAAATGGAGTATAGTTGTTTGTGTGGTATTAAGAAATTCAGAAACAGAGAATATTATGTTATACTATTTCCCCAAGATGTTAAATGCAAGTTGTTTTTCTTCGCTAAAGCTACAGAAACAGATTATTCTTTTGTTTTTGCTTCTCGTTGAAAGGTAGAGAGAATACTATTATTATTATTATTATTATTATTATTATCACTCACTTTAAATGTCAGGACCAACTTAACTAACCCCGGGCTTCTCCTTTCCTCATGGGGCAACATAGGATTAGATGATGGATGGATGGATTATTATTATTATTATTATTAACTTTATTTTCGACTATAAATTACTGTACATGCAGTTTTTTTGTTTTAATTTTTGTTTATTCATTATTTTACTTATTTGTTTTTATATACTTATTATCATTCTTTTTGTTTACTCCTCACTAGAAAAGATCTGAGGGGTAAGGAGCTTCGCATGTGTAAGGTAAGCTCTCTCTACATTTTTTTCTATTATACTGAGGAGCATAGCATTTGTAAAGGTAAGGTTTTTTTAATGTGTGTGTGTGTGTGTGTGTGTTTAGGAGAATGGGTAACACTTTTTCTTGTATTTTTGTCTTCATGTTACTGGCAGTTTCGAAAAATTGAATAGGTTTGAACAGGCTAATGAGAGAGAGAGAGATGGGGAGAGAGGGGGGGGGATAATAAAACTCACCAACTGTATTCCTCTGATACTGTATTACTCAACACTTCGAAACATGTAAACATTTTGAAAGCAATCCATTTCTAAACTTACAGTCAACGCGTCCTGTAACCTGACAAGTGATTCCTCTCACAAATTCTTACAGTCTATCATACAGCAATTATTTTTTTTTTCTGTAATATTAGGGCCAGCGTTCTACACCATGACAGATGTTACAAGATTCGTTTTATTTTTCTCAGCATTTAAATAACTCGTGGACATTTTCTTCAGCGTCAACTTTCGTATTTACCTCCGTATTTTTTAACATGAACTTTCGTATTTACCTCCATATATATTTTTTTTTTTTAATTTAACGTGAACTTCCGTATTTACCCCCATTTTCTTTACGTGAACTTCCGTATTAACCTCCACATTTTTTTTATTTAACGTGAACTTCCGTATTTACCTCCATATTTTTTACTTAACGTGAACTTCCGTATTTACCTCCATTTTCTTTACGTGAGCTTCCGTATTTACCTCCATTCTTTTTATTTAACGTGAACTTCCGTATTTACCTCCATATTTTTATTTAACGTGAATTTCCTTATTTATCTTCATATTTTTTTTTTTTTAACATGGACTTTCGTATTTTTAACTTTTTGATTCCACATTAATTTTTAGGTCTATTGTTCTTGCCATACGATTTCATTCATCCTGGGAAAGGCCTCTCGTACTGAAGGGGCTCTGAAAATTCTCTCTCCTAAACTGGATATATTTTTTCAGGATATACTCTTCATGTGCACGTCGGGGAAGAAGGTCCCTGACACCTCCTCCTCAGCGATTTATTTTCGGATATGGCTGGTTAATGTCTATGTGCGGCTGTTTATGCAAAGTGTGGCGATGTTTGAAGGATTTGTACAGCACAGGACAGTATGATATAAAAAGCAAAGTAAATAGCTAAGGAAGAGGCGTTAGGGTTAGATACAGCATTCATTAACCCCTTCAGTGTGAGAAATTTGTTCTGAACTCAATCGCATAAAGTCATTTGTTTGAACCTGAAATCGTCACCAGAACCCAAGGCCTGTATTCTCGTCGGTTATGGAAGCCCCTAACACCTTTTCCCAAGCGATTTATTTTGCTTATCACACGTTACTGTCCTACTCTGTGGAAGCTCCCTAACACCTTTCTTAGGCGATTTATTTTGCCAGTTACACCTTACTGTCCTATGTTAATCCTTCCACTGTCGCCGTCGTCTGCATGAATAACGTACTGAACGATACTAACCACCCATACCCAAAAATAAATCGCTAAGAAAAGGGTGTTGGGGAGCTTCCGTACCCGACGAAAATACAAGCCCAAGTCCCTAAATTTTTGACATCCATTTAGGGAACGCCTTTGTTATTGGGTTAGCCTGCATCCCACAGTTCAGAGCGATTAGCAATTTTAGGAGAAGGCCTGAATTGGTCTATTTTCCACGCGTCCATCAGAAAATTGTTTAAAAATTGGGGTGTTGCATTCCGCTTAGCGATTTATTCTTCCTTGAAATTTTAAAGGAAGGACAGAATTGTTCCATTTTCCTCGCCTATCAGAAAATTTCGTTAAAAATTTTGGGGCGTGTTGCATGCCACCTAGCGATTTATTCTTTCTTGAAATTTTAGAGGAAGACTAGAATTGTTCCATTTTCCTCGCGTATCAGAAAATTTCGTTAAAATTTTTAGGGGGTGTTGCATTCCACTTAGCGATTTAGTTTTATAAGCCTGTGACCCTTATTTTCAAATTTGCCATAATACTGAAAGGGCATACATGGTGTAATACATAGTACAGACCTATTATCTTTCTCCCTTATTGTTGTTTATATTGCGATTTATTGTTAGCTAATATTCTCGTGTTACGTAGCAAAATTCCTTCATTGAATTAGAAGATTCTGATTCTGCGTTTGATACATTTCAGTGGCTGTTTATGATTCTACACTTCACACCTCACTAACCTACTTATTCATTACCCAAAGTTTATGATTCCACACTTCACACTTCACAAAACTTCCCCATTCATTACCCAAAGATTCTGATTCTACACTTCACACTTCACAAAACTTCCCCATATATTACCTAAAGATTCTGATTCTACACTTCACATTTCACAAACCATTTCCTCGCGACCTGGAAGCGGCACTGAGGAAGCGAGAGCAGGTGTGCCCAGGTTCGTGTCTTTGTTAGCTTCGATGGCAGCCAAGCACCTGTTCCTTAGCGATTTATTTTGCTTATGACTGTGTGTGTGTGTGTGTGTGTATGTGTGTGTGTGTGTGTGTGTGTGTGTGTGTGTGTGTGTGTGTGTGTGTGTGTGTGTGTGTGTGTGGTACTCACATTGTATCATTTTTCTCGTGTCTTTAACGTTTGTAGTGTAGACATAGTAATTGTTGTTGTTGTTGTTGTTGTTGTTGTCGTCCCAGCTTCTTATAAATCGTGAACCCAGTGGACTACCGACCTACTTTGCTTTTCTAGAGTCCGCCATCCTCCTTTTGGGGGATAGGGAAGTAGTTGAGGGACATTTGTATAACCAGGCAGTGGAGCCGCCTGGTTATATCGTGCCACCCCATGAAGGCGTCCCTCTCCAGTACCGGGATAGAGAGAGAGAGAGAGAGAACTAGGAAGACGCTAGAGAACTTCCGAGAGAGAGAGAGAGAGAGAGAGAAACTAGGAAGGTGCTAGAGAACTTCCGAGAGAGAGAGAGAGAGAAACTAGGAAGGTGCTAGAGAACTTCCGAGAGAGAGAGAGAGAGACTAGGAAGGTGCTAGAGAACTTCCGAGAGAGAGAGAGAGACTAGGAAGGTGCTAGAGAACTTCCGAGAGAGAGAGAGAGAGAGACTAGGAAGGTGCTAGAGAACTTCCGAGAGAGAGAGAGAGAGAGACTAGGAAGGTGCTAGAGAACTTCCGAGAGAGAGAGAGAGCGATAGGAAGATGATAGAGAGCTTCCTACAGAGAGAGAGAGAGAGAGCTAAGAGGTGCTAGCTAACTTTCTAAACTAACAAGGCTACGAATCTTGGGCACTAACCACCAGTACCAAGAACACATCACTAAGAAATAAGAACGACACACTTCAGTTGTGACACAAATGAAGGATTCTGTAGAGGCATATTTAAGTGTGCATCTTATTTTTGCACACTCACATTGTGCGCATTTTATTTCGTCTGCACACGCACCTACGGTTGTTTTTTTCTCGTTAACAGAGGAGATTTTGTAACACGTATTCCTGAGCGATTTATTTTGCATTGTACTCCCCTAATGTTTTTCCGTAAATTAAATATGTACTCGTTTTCCAAGTTCCAGCATGATTTATTTTTCATCTTACTCCCTCGTCTTTTCGTGTATATGTAATTTGTACTTATTCTTTCACAGTTTATTTTGTATATTACTCCTTGAAGTTTTGGTGTAGATATAGTGTGTAACTTGTACCTCTTTCATATCGAAATAAATAGTTTCACTGGCATAAGAATAAAGAGAGGGACTTGTCACACGATTCGACACTCCAGTGTGGCGTTTAATTTTTATTTTTTTTTTATTTTTATTTTTTAAACAACATAGAAAGGAAAAACAAATGAGTAAAAAAAAATATTACTAATAATCCATGGCCCAGATTACTGGTGTCCTTCATTCATAAAATATCTGTAACAATTGGACTTGAACAGTTGTAGGTTGAAGTTTGGAGAGAAACAACTCCGGGGAAGCGAGTTCAAGGGAGATGCAGTTCGGGAAATAAAAGAATTCTGATAGGCAGAAGTTTGCAATATGGCTGAGTGACATTCCAGTCATGAGCGCTACCAGATGCCCGTGGAGCACGAGGGAAGGCATGGAGAGGTGGCACAATGGACGCAACTTCGTCTGAACATTTGCCATAAAAATATCCAAGTGAACGTTAACCACAGCCTCAGAAACGGAAAGGTTGAGTGTTTCATCGATTCAGAATTTATGGTACTCGTCCCACTACGCTACTGAGTTGTAAACGTAAATGTTGTCTACCTCGAAAGTCGTCACAGGAAAGAAAACGGGAGTAGCGTCCTCGCCCCTCCCTTCAGACATTGCCAGCGATTTCTTTTTAATCAATACTTCTTTTATCTTAACTGGCCCAGATTTTCGTCCTTTTGCAACTTGTTTCACGGAGTTCATTGGTAGACAAAGCAGCGACTCTGCGTCCTATCCATAACACTGCTTCATGACTAGTATTATATTCCAGAATTGATCTTTGGTTACAACTCGGCATTTTAGATGGAAAGGAGGCATTTTTGTTCGAAGTGATGGTTAAGAAAAAAAATAAATAAAGTAAGAGGATTTAGAGTAAGAATAGAGTAAAAAAAAGAAGAAAATTACAAGGATTTGATTATGAGGGTCTTAAGGTATAGGCCTATGAGCTACAAAACAAATCGCTTATAAGAACGTGTTACAAAATCCCATATGTCATCGAGAATACAACCCTCTGAAAACCAACACAGATTACAATACTCCTTGAACATCCACGGTGCCCTATACAAAATTTACTGGTGACATTTATGCATATTAAAACGCCCTGTGACAAACAACACATTATAACTTTTTTTTTTTTCTCCCCACACGAACACTGATATATTTTAACACATTTACCACGACGATCATTTTTTGCTGATATGTGCTCTGTTGTAGAAAATGTGGGTACTTTGAGAGAGAGAGAGAGAGAGAGAGAGAGAGGTGAATGTACAGAAACAGTTAAGCAGATGGATGGATGGATATATTGAAATAGTTACAGACAAACAGACAGACGGATGGATGGATGAAGACAAGACAGCAACACCTAGGTCGTCTGTATCTGGAAAAATATATATTATCGCTATTACTACATTCTGGAGGACCTTGCTTTGGAAACTGCTTAAGCTAGGACGAAGTTATTTTCCATTTTGGCCAGCGTTACAACCAAATGTACACCCACGTTACACATAGTACTTAATGTGCTACAACTACACGGGAAACATATAAAAGCTTGTACATTAGGAACGGTAGCAGTACAGAACGTTTTCGCCTTTACATGTGTGGATTTGTGAGCAAAATTTCGCCGACATTCCCCTTCCAGCCTCGTGTCCTGCCTTCCCTATTTCTCATTCCTCCCCAGCCGACAGAAGAAAGGAAGGAATAATGAAGAATTAGCACGAAGCTATGATATGGCTGTTTGGCACTGTAGGGATAGGGGGATAATAAAAGCCGAAGGAAACGGGGAAATACCATGAAGAGAGGTAGGACAGAAAAGCAGAAGAGGACAGTAAGGAGAAAGAGACTGGAGACAAAGAACTCGTTTAGTCGCTTCTTACGACAAACAGTGACACTGGGGATGTCCCAAACACCAAAGAGTACAGCAGAGAGTATCTTTTCATCTCCCACTTTTTTGTTTTGTGCTTCTTATTGCTATCCCGTACAAGTAGTTCATGTAATACCTTCAGTTGCTACAGCCAGCAGGGAATTATCGGCGTACTTTTGCTCATTGCAGTAACAGACCAGCAGTTACGGCACGGAGTAGAATATATCGGAGAGAGTCAAAATTATTTATGTATTACCCAAAATATACTAAACATAAGAAACATACAACAGAAGGATATATTATCATACAAAGACATTACAAACATACAAGTCACTGAGAAAAAATATATATAACCAACTTAATCTAACCAAACTTAATCATAACCTGGTTTTACGTTATTAAATATTATAATTAAAAAAATCTTCACTAACACTAGAAGCTCAGTCTTTTTATCGCTAGAATCAGTACTGAAAAATAAGCATTGCCATTTTAAAAAATTGACGAAAAGGCTGTGGACTGATACCGAAGCGATTCCTCAGTTGGAGTTACGACAGGGGACAGATTCACAAACTTACGATCAAATTTTTCTCGTAATTAGGTCATGTCCACACCATACGCTGGCTGGTGCGGGAGGCTGGAGCTCTGTATCACTCGCCCATACAATTTTCCACCCACACCTGCCCGCGTCTGGTGTGCAGGCGACCTTTGTGACGATGGGGATTTGATCATAAGTTTTGAACCCGAATCGACAGAACAGCATAGTGATGGGGGTTGTTATGCCTGAGTTGACAGTTAGCGGGAGGGACTACAGATGGCAGCACCAGCGTGGAGGAATGGCGACGGGAGGTAACAGTTGCGGAGAAGAATATTGCTCAAAATTTTTAGTTGGAAGAATATTGCTCCATTTTTTAAGCTTAACATTTATGACATTCTTACACGATATTTAACAGAGTTTGGTATAAATGTATGTTAGAATTATGAATATTAGTTTTAACTATCTTTTGATGTATTTTGATGTTTGAATGAACGTTTGATGTTTACGCCTGATATATTACAAAATGACGTCCTTAGGGGAGAAGACGATGCAGATTTGTCATGACGTCAGTGTTCTAGTTTGATGCTGTCTGGTGATGCTTGGTATTTAACTGTTTGACGTCGAGATGCAAACTTCATTCCGGCGGACGAGAGGAACCCATCACAGCAGAATATTCCATCCATACCCGAACAACATCGCGAGCAAAAGAAATCAAGACCTACATTATACAGTATTCCAGACGATTATCATTCAGCTTAGAGAAATTCACGGCAGCCAGAGGGTTATTGGAGAGTCTTAAGTGTAACGGCGCCATGTTTGAGTCTTGAATCTCGTACTTTCCACCAGTTACGCTACTCATTTGACCACCGCCCGCCAGAAAAGACGTTTATTATTACCTTATTTGATTTTTCTTTTTTTTTTTTGTACCCTCGACCACTAAAAAATAATCCCAACTTTACCCTATTCGAAGATATCTTTTGACGGGTAAAAGTTATTCTCAGTTTTACCCTGTTTGATGCTAAGCTCTTGACTGCTTAAAGATATACTCAACATTATCTTTTTCTGGAGGCCATGTTTTTGCCCCTGACTCCACAAAGACACACTCATGACCCTGTTTGATATCAAGCATTTCCACCTTGGTTTTTTACAAGCCTATTCCTTTGCACATACCTCAATAACGTATTCAGCATCACAAGAAGCATTTTAGGGCTTTATATTACATTCTTCCTGTGTCTTCAGCATTGTTAGGTCGTCACATTTAGCTCATAACGTCACATTTACCTCGTTACGCCGTCAGCATTGAGAAGAGAAGTACACCCTGCTAACACTTCGACGAATATAAATCCTTAGGGCCAAGGTAGGTGTACTGGGGTGTATTTGGGAACTTGTGATCAACGATATTATGATTTTTTGACATCCCTAGTCCCGATGCTTTTCATTTTGAGTAGCTGGGTTCAATTTTTGCGAATTTTATAAAGGTTCATTTTGAGCCTTCACTATCTTTTATTTTCATTTTTTTTCATCACCGCCAATTTTTTCTGACATTTTCTCATGACTTTTTTCGCCCTTGGTTTTTCTTCCTTGTTGTGGATTTTTTTTCTTTCCCCATAGGTTTTTAGCTTTATCGTTCGTGGTTTATGTTCTTCAAGGCTGTTAATTTGTTCATTCTTCTTCTTTTTCTTTCTTTCCGTTACATTTTCTTTTTTTCTTTTCCTCTTGCTTCACTTGTACTCTCCTCCCCGTCCGTCCTCCTGTTCTTCCCCAGTTGTGTTCTTGTATTCCTGTTCTTTTCCTCCACATATTTTATCTTCCCACCGCAATTTTCTTTTTTCCTTTCTTCCCCCCGTGTTCTCCGTCCTCCCTCTCATAACGGGTGTTCCTCCCCTGTCTGTTCTTGTGCTCGTGTTCTTCCCCTGTTCTCCTGTTCTTGTTCATGGCTGGAGTGTCATGAGGGCGAGGCAGACAATGAGGGCTGGTACCACTGACAAAGAAGAGGCTGACCCCTGGAAAAAAAAAAAAATTATCTATCGGTGTATCAATAGCCAGACGCCGTAATGCCGTAAGGGGTGGCCACAGACGAATAGCCTCCATGTCGCCCTGTCCCCTGCCATTTCGTTGCTCTCCCTCCAGCTTACATACCCCCCCCCCTCTCTCTCATATACCTCTCCACTCCATCCCTCCATATTATCCCCGGTCCCCCCCTCCATCTCCTCCACTCCACCTCACTCACATACATTCTCCTAGTTACTCTCACTCTTCATCCTCTCCACATGTCCAGACCACCTCAGTGTATTTCTCAACACCTTCTATCACATCCACACCACAACGCTCCTTCACTTCCATTGTCAGTTTGTCTCTCCATTTAACTCCCTTCCACTGCTCTCTCTGTTGACTTGTGTCCTTCCAACAAGGTCCAGGCTTCGCTTCCATACGTTGGAGTGGGTATCAGAATACTGTCATGCAGCGACTTTATTGCTTCCATATCACGTCCACCATTTCTTATCACTGCATTTAATGAACCAGCAACCTTTCTTCCCTGCTGTAACCCTTCAAGCAGTTCATCCTCTCAACTTCCATCCTAAGTCATCACACTAACGAAGCATTTAAATACCGTCACATATTCCATTTCCTCATCATCCAACCTCACTGCACTCAGCGACTTCATTTCTCTCGAAGACCACAACTTTACTCTCCCCTGCATTCACGTTTAGATTCCATTACTTACACACTCTCCCAGACTCATCCACCAAGCCTTGCAGCTCCCCTTCGTCTTCACTTAACAATGCAGTATCATCTGGAAACAACAGAACAGGAAGTTCCCAAACTCTGCCCTCCCTCATTGGGGCCACTCCATCCACTGCCCTACCTTGTATCTCTTTTATAACTCCATCCATATACAAACTAAACAACCATGGAGATATGACATCCCTGTTTCAGTCCAAGATGGTAAAAATCACTCGGTTCACTATCCACAAGCACTGCAGCCTTAGCTTCCTTATACATAGTCTTCACGGCATTTAACAGCTTTCCATTTACTCCATATTCTCAATGTTCTCAACATTCCTTGCCTATCCACTCTGTCACATGCTTTCTCCAAACCAAGACGGCAGCATACAACTTTTTTCCCTTCACTAAATACTTTTCCACTAAACACCTTAACATGAATATCTGATCCAGACAACCTTTTCCTTTCCTTAAACCTCCCTGTTCTTCTCCAACTAATTCCTCTGTTATTTCCCTAACTCTGTCAGTAAGTATCCCACCATATACTTTTCCTGTTACACTAAGAAGACAAATGCCCCCATGATTACCATACACTTCTTTTTCCCCTTTTCTTTATACAGGGGAATAATTATACGCGACCTCCATCCTCCGGGACTGCCTTCCTCCCAAGCCAATCAGCACATCTTCCATATCCATTCTACTACTACCTTTCCCCAAATGCTTCAGCATTTCATCACACATTGCATCAGTTCTTGGGGCTTTCCCCATTTTGACTTTCTTCGTTACTTCCACCACTTCCATCCTACTGATCTATTCCTCACCTTCCCCCTCCTCCTCCCAGCCATTCCCCAGCCACATATACTCTCACTACTTTCATTCTCCATGTTTAACAATTCCTTAAAGTATTTTCTCCATCTGCTCACTTTCTCTCCCCACTCCACCAGCAGTCTTGCCACTTTCATCCTTCACTCCCTTACTACCCTTATCACCCTGTCTTACTCTCTTAACCTCCTTCCAAACATTTGCTTACATTCCCTCCACTTTACACTGAAATTCCTTTCAAACTCCTCATCCACTCTTATCATACTCTCTCATTAATCTTTTCATCTCTCTTTCCTACTGTACATGTAAGTCTCTTTTCCGTCTCTCAGCTTCCATTCCTCTGCTTCCCATCAACTCACTATGTGCATTATTCATTTGCTCCATACCCTCGCACATCTTCATTCCACCATGCTGTTCCTTGCACTCCCAGTCGTCCTCTCTTCACCTCTCACACCACCTTATGCTGCAAAGATATGTTCTGTAAAGCGAATGAATAGATAGAACTAAGAACGTAATATATGGTAGGAAGCTAAATCTCATCATCATCATCATCATCATTGTCCTCGTCGTCATAAATCCTCTGTGCCATCTTCATCATGAGACAAGGATTCTTTTTATCAATATCACGTCTCCCTATCTCACCCCTTCTTCCCTCTGTACCTACCCCTTCCTTACTCACTTTCCTGACTCACCCTGACTCATCCCCGTGACTCACCCAGCTATACTCATGGCATATTTAGTCCCTTACTGACTCACCCTACCTCTGTGTCACCTCCCCCTACCTTACCTAGCTTCCTGACTCACCCTACCTCATTTCCGACTCATCGCGGGACTTACCATGATGCTGTTGTACTCGGGGCATCCCAGGTCCCCCGCCCGCAGTTCTATGATGTCCAGCGTGCGGCGGTTGCGGTGGGTACATGTGTGCTTGGCCACCGACTTGTAGGTCTCGCGGCGCATGAACTCCCGTAGCCATGATGTCATCCACATCAGTTCACAGTCGCACTCCAGGGGGTTGTCTGTGTGTGTGGGTTGATTGGGGGTTTGAGAGGTGGAAATACACACACACACACACACACACACACACACACACACACACACACACACACACACACACACAGAGGGTTCAGAAAAGAGGGCATAAAAAGTGACGAGAAGAGTACACAAAATATATGGTTTTAAGAGAGGCCTAAAAATAAATAAAAAAATTATACAAGGGGGGACTGAAGAGACTCAAAGTAGACTCATGGAGGACTTACACTGGACTCTTAGGGGACTCAGACTGGAAATAAGACTCAGACTCACGGGACACGTCAATCATGGTGAGTGTGTCAAGAATGGGCTGCACTGTATCCTCGGTCAGTTTGGTCAGTTCATTGTGCGATAGTTTGAGCCATTCCAGCGAGTGCAGGTCGAAGAAGGTCATTGGCAGGATGGTCTTGATGCTGGGAAAGAAAGGGCAAGGTGTGGGTTATTGTTGTTATCGTTATCTTTACTATCATCATCATCAAAGGGAGGAGGATGTCGGGAAAGAAGGGCAAGGTGTTGGTTGTCATTGTTATCTTTATCATCATCATCATCATCATCATATCCTCTTCAGTGGCCCTGTTCCTCAGTTCACTTTCTTTTTTTCATTTCAACATTCACACCACCTTCCCTCCTACACTCCTGTTCAGCATTCAGACTCTCAAGCCTTGTTCCTCCGTTTACTCTCTTTAATCTTGTTCACACCACATGCTATCATACTCACTTGTTCCTGTTCAACATGAGGAACTTGATGCTCTTGCCATACCCCTCGAACGCGTCCTCCGGCACCTCCACGATCCGGTTGGAGTCGAGGTCCAGCTGACGGAGGTTGTGGAGGCGGCTGAGGGCGTGGGACGGGATGTGGTCCAGCCGGTTGTGCCCTAATTCAAGCCATTCTAGGTTGTCTGCGGAGAGAGAGAGTTAAAGTTAGAGAGAGAGAGAGGGGGGGAAAAAAAAAAGAGAGAGGGGGGGGGGAGTTAAGAAAGAACAGGCAAGATGGTTCTCTCGAGGTGGGCCAAAAATACTGTGATTGTAACTAAGTCTGTGAGGTGAAGCTATACCAGCACTTTGTATTTGTTTGTTTCCCGCCACCGTTATGAACCGGACATTGTGGTAGGAAGGGATGATGACGTCACACTCTCTCCCTCACAGCATCCATCTTTTCTCCCTCTCCTTCCCACCTTCCCCATCCCTACATTCCTTCCTGTCTTCCTTCACTCACTCCTTCATTCATACCATTCTTTCTTTTCCCTCTCCCTTCCTCCTTCACTCCCTCCCTTCCCACCGTCCTTTCTTCCTTCCCTCTCTCCCTTCCTTCCTTCTTCCATCTCCCCAGTCTCTCTCCCTGCCTGCCCCTTCCTAGAACCAATCAGCATCATCCTCCATCAGCCAATCACGTCAGCGGACCAGTACGTCACATCCGGTTCAGCTCAATCTCGGCTCACTCGCTGAATTACGCATCACAACTGCCAGCCGGATATGCATATATATTTGGGATTTTTTCTTTTTCCTTTTTTTTTATTTTTTTTTATTTTTAGTCCAGAATAGTACGTAATGTTTTGATATTTTTTCCCCCCTTTACGTCGTCATTATTACTGGTTCTTTTCAAGGTCCCTAAAATCATTGACGGTTGCACAATTGGCCTATAAGAGTCATCACCGTGGTCTGTATCTCTATATGGGGTGGCCACAGACAAATCGCCTTAGTCGGTGTAGTGAACGGTTAAAAGTCGGTACGTGGACCAAAGTCATATTTAAACACCTTAATTTAACCCGAAACGTTGTTGGATATATTTGACTCTTAAATTTAACTCTTAATTTATCCCAGGATTTTGTAACATAGATCAGATTCATTGTTTAATACATAGTGAAGGGTTACCAGTTGTTATAAAGATACGATAATTAATTTAGTTCGTAATTTAAATCAAAACAGTGGACATCTTCGAATTGGATGATGTTACCAGGGATCTTTCTGCTAATGTTGAGGGAGTTGAGCTTAGGTAGGTGTCAATTTTAGGCCAAGTTAAAGTGAAATGAGTATACTAAGCACTTTTTAATATACCGTATACTCCCACCTGACCAACTCTCCACCCCCCACCACCACCACCAACAACCCACCTTAGCACCTACCTACGATTGATTCATTGATTGATTACGATGCATGATCCTTGCAATACCCTCCTGTTGATTGATTGATTGGTTGATTATGTCATTGTCAGCACCCACCTGTTGACTGACTGGTTGATTGATTGATTACGGTACATGATCCAGTCAGCACTCACCTGTTGACTGACTGGTTGATTGATTAATTACAGTCAGCACCCACCTGTTGACTGACTGGTTGATTGATTGATTACGATACATGATCCAGTCAGCACCCACCTGTTGACTGACTGGTTGATTGATTGATTGCGGTACATGGTCTTACCCACCATGGATTGCTTGATTGATACATAGTCCTGTCTGGCATTGTTTATTTGATTGATTGATTGGTACCCACCCTCGAGGCCCACAAAGGCGAGGTGGCTGATGTTGGCGATGATGTTCTGTTTGATGTTGAGGGAGTTCAGCTTGGAGAGGTCGCTGAACACATTGGCCTCCAGTGTGCGGATCTGGTTGTTCTCCAGCATCAGCATATCGAGCATCTCCAGCCCTGAGCAGAGTTAGGGGGAGAGTTAGAGGGAGTTAAGGAAGAGTTAGAGGAGAGTTAGAGGGGGTTGGGGAAGAGTTACAGTATCTTAAGGAGAGTTAGAGGGGGTTAGGAAAGGATTTTTGTTTGTTAAGGAGAGTCAGAGGAAGGTAGGGAAGAGTTTTAGTACCTCCAAGCCTGAGAAGAGTTAGGGGGAAAGTTAGAGAAAGTCAGGGAAGAGTTACAACATCTTGGGAGAGTTATAGGAAGTTAGGGAAGAGTTACAGTATCTTAAGGAGAGTTAGAGGAAGTTAGGGAAGAATTTTTGTATATTAAGGAGAGTTCAAGAAAGTTAGTGAAGTTTTGGTGTCTCTAGGTCTAAGGAGAGTTAGGTGGAGAGTTAGTAAGTTAGGGGAGAGTTTCAGTATCTTAGGGAGAGTTAGAGAAAGGGAAGAGTTTTAGTATCTCCAAGCCTGAGGAGAGTTAGGTGGAGTGTTAAAGAAAGTTAGGGAAGTTACCGGTCATTGAAGAGTTACTTGGTGGAAAGTTACGTAGCTGAGAGTTGCTGGTGTGTTCTGCTTCTGAGAGAGAGAGAGAGAGAGAGAGAGAGAGGAGGGGGTCTAGTGTTCATTTTTTCTCACCATTCAGCCTAGAGAGATGGCAATGTTAGGGTGAAAACAGTAAATCATGTCCCACCCCATCCCATCTGTCTCTCAACCTTCTTTCACCCCCCTCCACACTCCCTCACACCCTTATTCACCCCTCGCACACACTCACTCATCCCTCACCCCCAGCTATCCACTCCCCACTCCCAGCCCCTCTCTCATCCATTCCACCCCCACCCCCACTTCTCCCTCTCTCACCCCCCCTCATCACCTCTCACACCCTCCCCTTCACCCTCACCCAGTCCCCTTTTCCACCCCTCACCTCCTTCTTACCCACTCGTCACCCCTCACACCCTCACCCTGTCCCCTTTTTCCAACCCTCACCTCTCCTGTCACTCCTCACCCCTCTCAGTCACCCTTCACCCCTCACACTCACCCCTCACCCGTCTCGCTCACCCCTCACCCTGATACTTACCCCTGAAGCTGCCCTCCCTTATAACAGTGATAATGTTGTCGGTGAGGGTGAGCACCTGGAGTTTGGAGAGTGTGTGGAGACTGGGCACCTCCGCCAGGTTGTTCTTACCCAGGTTGAGACGGTACAGCTTGCTGCGGGGACGTAAACATTGGCATTATGAGATCATGGAATTGGGATTTATCGGGAGAGAGAGAGGGGGGGGGACAATAGTAACTAGAAAGCAGAGAGCACATACCTCCGCGAATGCCATTGCTATTAAAAAGGATCTGAAGCCGGATCCGTGGATATAGGATTCGGATCCGCCCCAATATTTAATCAATTCATTTTTAGTCCATGGCCCACCTTCCACAAATTTGATTTGAGATTAGTTGAGAACTGTTGGAGATATTGTGCGGGATACATCGGATCTGGATCCGCCCCAAAATTTAATCATTTCTTCCTTGGCCCGTGGCCTCACCCTTCCACAAAATTTCGTCAAAATCCGTTCATAACTTTCTGAGTAATCCTAGTAACAGGCACAAACAAACAAACAAACAAACGCAGGCAGAAGCATAACCTTCTTGCCGGAGGTAATAATAATAATAATAATCGGTTTATTTATTCACTGCAGCCAATTGCTGAATGTACACAAATACATAATTTACTATCAACCTTCGTCGGTCAGCAGGGTATGTGGGTGGGGGTGGGTAGGAGGTGTGTGGGTAAGAGTGTGGGTAGATGTGTGTGGGTAGGAGGTGCGCAAAGATGTTCATAAATAACCAGCTACAAAGCTCCCTCTTCTTAGACCCTGTAAAGTGCACGTATAACTACATATAACTACGATACTCAATAAATTTACTTGTTACCTGGGTGGAGGGTGGTGAGTCATTCTGTGTGTCTGGGGAGTGGGGGGGGGGGAGGTTCAGTAATCACCCTCTTCCCTAGTCTGGTCAGTGGTGTGTGTGTGTGTGTGTGTGTGTGTGTGTGTGTGTGTGTACTGTACATTAAGCTCAGTCGTAACAGTACAGTAGTCGGGAGGTGGGAAGAATTATACATACATAAATTTAAAAAAAAATCCCCAGGCGAATGTAATGATCCCTAAAATGATAAAACAATGATAATATGAAAAGTCAGTGGAAGTTAAGAGGAAGAATGCGACAATATTCCATCATTTTTATTGCGATTTATGATTCGTAAAGTATAGCTGCAGAGGAAAATATTAATGTCTACACTTATTATTTAGCTGTTTGTTGTCTCAGGAAACGTGTGTGTGTGTGTGTGTGTGTGGTGTCAGGGGTGGTGTAGGGGATGACTCTCTCACCACCCAACAATTTATCACTTATCCCTTTCTTCCTCACTCACATACTCCTGTCTCACACACTCACATTCCCTGTGTCACTCACTTACGCACTCACTCACCCTATCTCACTCACTCACCCTACCTCACTCACTCCTCTCGTATCGTACCCCTAAGAATATAGGAGTAGCGAGGTAAAATCGTCTGCCCCAAAGTTCGGAACGTGGGATTTGTCGCAGCTTGCAAGGTATTTCGCATGAAGAACGTAACCCCTTTCCATTCTACAGTGTAGTGATCATACATGGGACTAATTCACTGTGTGAGTTTTTCTGTCTGTCTGCCTGTCTACCTGTCTGTCTATCTGAATATCAGTTTATCTATTGCCAGACGTCTATCTCGTAAGGGGTGGTCACAAACAAATCGCGTCCACGTCGCCCTGTCCTCTGCTGTACCTCGTAACGTACTCTCCTGTCTCTCATGTTTCTCTTCACTCCATCCTTCCATCTCCTGCTACGTCCCCCCGTCCATCTTATATACCTCTTTCATACATCTGTGCACTCCATCCCTCCATCTCATCCTTGGCCTCTCCCTCCTCCTCTGCCCCTTCACCTCACTCATATGCACTCGTCAAGTCAGTCGTTCATTCTCCATCCTCCCCCATGGCCTACAAGGTTATTTAAATAGAAATCAGTTACCCGCATTCAAAAATGTCCTTAGTTTCATCGCCACTTCTTCTTTTTTTCCCCTCGACGAAATTTGGAAAAAAATAATTGATCAGTTGTGAAAGTCTTGGGCAAGCTCCTGCCACGTTTCACTTAACAAATAGAAGTGTTTCATATGACTCGACTTCTTTAATTTGTTAGACAAGGCTTGAATCTAATCGTCGTCGTTGGCGGCGGCGGCGCGCGCGCGTGTACTTTGACCAAATTCCAACTATATCCTGTTCTGCTTTAGTCTTTACCATAAGTCGGTGTAGAGTATGACATTTCCATTCAGTCTTTCCTGTGAGATTTCCATAACAGGTTTTTAGTGCTGCATGGTGTTCCTTCACACATTTTCCTACCGGCTTCGACTGGATTTGTGGTTTGGGATTAGGAGAGTCTTTGTGTTTGATTGTCCTTATTTTGGGCTCATTGTAACAAACGGCCTTGTGGGGACGACTAGGTATAGTGCTGTTTGCTTTCCCAGTACTGTTTTGTGCCTTCCCACCCTTTTATAACAGTCACCCTTGCTCACCAACCCTGCCTCATTCCTCCCCTGCCTTCTGTTGGTCACATCCCTGTCCCACCCACACTTATCCACCCTGTCTCACCCTGCCCAGCCTCACTTGTCCTCACCTCACCCAGTCTTGTCTTTCCCCGTTTCATCCTCCTTTCCTCGCCCTCTCCTCACTCACCTCCCCTGCTACGATCGTTAGGTATTTCCTACCAGCTAACACCGGATGATTTTATTCTGCTCAGGGAAGAAGCAGAATATAGCGTACGCAGTAAAAGGAAAGAGTAAGAAACATCATAGGCACCCTTAAGTATAAAGTTTCTATCATTAAATACTGTAAAGAAAACGATAAATATAATGGCAAACTCATGTACTTACTCGCCTGTGCCCGAGAAGGCGTTTTCCTCGATCGTGTCCATCTTGTTATCGTAAAGAGAGAGCCGTTCTAGTGCCCTCAGCCCCGAGAAGGCAGCCTGGCCCAGCACCTTGATCATGTTGTAGTTCAGGTTCAGGAAAGACAGGTTCTGAAGGTGCTTTAGGGCGGCAGTGGGAACCTGATTGGAAAGGGAGGAATGTTAGTCCTGCCGTTCGAGTTCATATTTGAAGACGATTCTGAAGGTGTTTTATGAAGGTTGTCGATGCATGATAAAAGAGATGAGGAAAATGAGTTCCAATTTTATGTCCATGGTATGTGTGGTAGGCCAGTGTTGTCAGAATTGATGTAAATGGTATTTAGTGTTTGCTTGATGTCAGTGGTCAGGGTGTCAGAATTGGTGTTGCAGAAATGAAGCACCAAAACATCCCCCCCGCCCCCCCGCCCTACACCAACGCTAATATGAGGCTATCCCATGCAAAGTTTGAAGGCTGAAGTTAATGAGGTGTACCTCTGACTCGAACTTTTCCTTCTAAAATTGCCACAATTTCAACTTTTTCAACCTCATTTCTCCCTTGAATGAAAATTTTCGCTCCAAAATATCCCTAGACACAAACTTCCCCTCCCTTCCAAATTTTCCCCAACTCAGACTTTTCTTCCTAAGTTTCCCGTAATTCAGATTTCTCTAGATTTTCCCCAAACAGACATATTCCTTCCCTACATCTAGCTCCACCTGTCCCAAATTTCCCTAAGTAAACATTTTCTTCCTTACATCTCACCCCGAACTCACCGCTTTCAAGTTGTTGTATGAAAGATCGAGTGTCTCAAGGTTATGCGCGAGGGTCCTAAGAGATGACGACTCCACCACGCTTATATTTGTCCTGCTCATGGTCAGGTGCTGCACATCCAGGCCCAGGAAGGAGTAGTCGTGCACCTTAGGGAAGTCGAAATTCCTGAACATGAGTCGGTAGATGACGGTGGAGCGGTTCTTGAGCACACTGAGGCTTCGAAGCACCTTGGCCTCACCCACATTCTCGCAGGCGATACTGGGGCCTGGTATGAATAGATAAAATAGAGTACTGAGTGGGTAAATCATCATCATCATCATCATCATCATCATCATAAGTGTCCTAACCCAGTTTCACAGCGGTTCTTGAGCACACTGAGGCTTCGAACCAACTTGGCCTCTCTCTCATTCTCTCAGGCGATTCCTGGACCTGCGCATTAAGGAAAGTAATAGAATATAAGTGATAAATTTTGGCCTTGGTTCATCGTTCCATCTCAGTCCACGCTCCTCGCCCTTATCCTGAGTAGAGTTGTATGGCATGAGAGTAAACTAAATAACTACCAACATCTACTCGTCTCCTCGCTGTTACAAGGAAGAGGGAAAGGTGCATGAAGATAGAGAGATATGGACAGATAGGGAGATAAAGAGGGGACGCTAGAAGAGAAAACGGGAATGAGAGAAAAGGCTTTGATGGTATACTAATATGATTTCACACCGCTACTCTTCTCAGGTGCATGAGAGAGAAGGGGGGGGGGTAACTAAAATAAAATCACTCACCTCTACTCTTCTCTTTACACGTGCATGGAAAGATGTCGGTAGATGGTAGACAGGCCACACCATCAGCTGCTCTGGGCTGTCCCCCGACCCCCACCACCCCCACCCCCACCACCAGCACCACCCCTAACGTCACCACCACACCCACACCCATACCTTCCTCAATTTCGTTCTCACTCGCTCGTTTTTTTTGCTGACTTGGAAGTTTTTGGTCTCGCCCCTTTTTCATTCACTTTTACTATTAATTTTACCTCCTTTTTTTTGTCCTTTATTGTTGATTTTTTCTTTTTGCTCAGTTCTTATTTTCTGGTCACTTTTGCTCCCGTTTCGATTTTTTTTTTTTTAAACGATCTATTTTTCTCGCTCACTTTTTTTTTTTTTTTTTAATAATTTATATCAGTTATGCTTTCTTTGCCCGTCACGTTTTCTCTTGCTTACTTATGCTCTCTCTTTTTCTCTGTCACATTTCATCTCATTTTGCTCACTTTTTCTTGTTTTTTTTTTTTTCTCTTTATGTTTTTGTTGTTTTGCTCGTTCTAACTCACTTTAGATCACTTTTTTTTTTTTCTGTCTCAGTTGTACCCTCTTGTTCACTTTCTTTTCTGTAACTCTTCCACTTCCTCTCACTTCATTTTCTTTCTGTTGCTCTCTTTTGGTTAAATTTGCCTCTTTCCGGTCACTTACTCTTTTTCGCACATTTGTACCTTATTTCCTTGTTTACCTTTGCTTTCCCCTTCGCTCACTTCTGCTCTCTTTTCACTCAGTTCTCTTTTTTCGCTCACTTCTCTCTTTTTGCTCACCGTGCTCTCTTCGCTCACTTCTCTTTTTCGCTCACTTCTGCTCTTTTCTCTCCCTTCTGCCCTTTTCGCTTACTTCCTCTCTCTTTTTGTACACTACTTTTTTCGCTCACTGCTTTCTTTTCGGTCACTCTGCTCTCTTTTCGCTCACTTCTGCTCTCTTTTCGCTTAATTCTGCTCTTTTCGCTCACTTCTGCTCTCTCTTCGCGCACTCTGCTCTCTTTTTGCTCACTTCTGCTCTCTCTTCGCTCACTCTGCTCTCTTTTTGCTCACTTGCGCTTTCAACTCACTTCTCTTTTCACTCACCTCTGCTCCCGTTAAGCACTCTTCTGTTCTTTTTCTCACACTTTGCTCTTTTTCGCTCACTTCTCTCTTTTTCGCTCACTTCTCTCTTTTATTCATCTTTGGCTCTCCTTTGCCCGTCTGTCACCTCGTTCTCTTTCTCATAATTTTTTCCTCTCACTCACCCTGTTTGCTCTCTCTCTCTCTCTCTCTCTCTCTCTCTCTCTCTTTTCAGTTTAATAAGATCTCTCTTAATCGTATCGCCTGTGTCTCAATGTACTGCCACTCCTGTTACCTCCCCTCCCTCTCTCTCACTTGCTAACTCTAAATCTTTCTCACTTTTTGCCCTCCCTCACTCGCGCTCTGTCTTTTCCGACTTTCACCTTGTTTCATTCTCTCTCTCTCTCAGATTGTTTTTTTTTCTCTATCTCATCTTTTGTCCGCCTCTCACTAATTGCTCTCTCTCTCTCTCTCTCTCTCTCTCTCTCTCTCTCTCTCTCTCTCTCTCTCTCTCTCAGCACTTGAGTAACAGTTTCATGTCTTCAAGATCCTATCCTGTTTTCTGTCTCTTACCCTCTCTCACTTTTCCCTCACTCAAAATACGCTCTCAGTCCTGTTCTCTCACTTCCGACTTTATGGCTTTAATCTCTCTCTCTCTCTCCCTCTCTCTCTCTCTCTCTCTCTCAGCTTTTTACGTTTGTCTTGTTTTGTAATTTTGCGCTCACTTTTACTCAGATTGTCTCTCTCTCTCTCTCTCTCTCTCTCTCTCTCTCTCTCTCTCGCAGATTTTTTTACGTTATGCTTTTTCTGTGATTTGTAATTTTGCACTCACTCAGATTCTCTCTCTCTCTCTCTCTCTCTCTCTCTCTCTGGTAGGGTGTTTTCTGTCTTCTTTAGTTGGCTATTTGTTGTTTTAATTTTCCCTTATTCTTTAGTTTGTCTTCAGTTTATCTCGTACGCTGTTCCTTTCATTCTTTCTCCACACTTCTGCTTTCCTCTTTGTCTACCTCTTCCTTCTTCTTGGGCTTCCTTCCTCCTTCCTTCTCTCTTCCTTTTCTTCCTTTCACTTCACTGATCAATGCCGTCCCGCGTGCTCTCCTTCAACTGTGACAGCGGGAAATGATTTAGTTTCCCCTGCGTGCTCTTCTTTTTGCCTCGTTTTCTCTTTTTCCAATTTCCACCTCACGAGTCCTTGCATCACATTTTTTCGTTCATTTCACTTGAATCTCATTGTTTTTCTACTATTTCCTTTATGAAAATATCTCTCAGTTTATTGGCGTTCATGTTACATAATTTCGAGTTCTTGCCTTCCTTTTTCTGTTCTTGTATTTTAGGGATCACTTTTCTGTAAGCAAAAAATGTTGAGTTTTAGAATAGCACATACTATATCCGAGAAAATTTGATAGAAACAGCAGGAATAATTTTTGGAGAGAGAGAGAGAGAGAGAGAGAGAGAGATTACTGCGCCTTCCGAATTCACCAGAAAATGTTTAATGGCTTTGTGTTTCATGTAAGATGGTAATTTAGGTTCCCAGAGTTTGAGTATTTGTGGCCATATCCGCGTAAAAACTTAGATATACGTAGCGGTTTGTGTGTGTGTGTGTGTGTGTGAGAGAGAGAGAGAGAGAGAGAGAGAAGGGGGGGAGGGGACTAAGGGTAGGGTCTGGCGATGGTTAAAATTGTCATCCTCAAATGGAAACGGAATCTGAATCGCCCTCCCCCCCCCCTCTCTCTCTCTCTCTCTCTCTCTCCAAATCACGTTGTTCATGTTGTAGTTGGTATTATAACCTTTCTGAATTAGTACCTAATACTTTGTGGTAATTGCTGATACCTAGTTGCGATAATCAGACTTCCAGTTACCATCACATACATACGTACATACACACACACACACACACACACACACACATATATATATATATATATATACACACACACACACACACATATATATATATATATATATATATATATATATATATAGACACACACGACACGACAAAGGAGGAAGGAGAAATAGTTTGAGATGGGAAGAAACAGATCAACAATAGATCAAAGTGCAGGAAGTTGAAACTATCCTTAGCAATGGCTCCACAAACTATCTCCCCCCGTCCGTGAGACCTCTGGCGACGCCCCTACGCTCAGACACACTACTCCTGACCTGGGTTGACCTTATAAGCGAGAGTGATGGCGGCGGTCACTATAGCCTTCATTTTTAACTTTTTTAACGTCGCGAATGTCGTGCTTTTTTTTTTTTTTAAGATTTTTTCGCACACCTTTGAAATTGACGCAGATTTGATGTTACACGATGTTCTTTAATTTTTCTTGCGTTGCGGCAGTTGAAATATGTTTGAAGATGGACGATACTTTTTTTCCATTTTTTTTTTTTTCCCAGTACGTTTTTGGAATTGACATCCTTTTAGAAATTATTATTATTTTTTTTTTAACACGCGACCTTCTTAATGGTATTGCTGCCAGTGACTTTTTTTTTTTTTTTTTAATGAAGTTTGACAGGTTTTTGGAGTATGTGTAAGACTGGCAGTTTATGTTTTCTTGTAGGCTCCAATTTTCACCTTTTTTTCGTTTTTCCACATTTCTAAAATACATTAAGCGATGTCTGACAATATAGTTTCTTCCCTGATTGCTTCTCGTACGTTTGGGTGCCTTTTTCACATAATTAAGTGATATGTTGCAGTATGTGAACGTGGGCCATAACACTTTTTTTTTTTTTTTTTTTTCATTTTCTTCCTTTTTTTGCGCATCTATCATTTTTAGCGCTTTGTCACCTCATTATAAACGATACATCGCTGTGTGTGGGAGTTTAATTTTCCGGGATTCCTTTTTGTAGTCTTTGCTCGTTTTTTTTTTTTTTTTTCCTGTTCCTAAGGACGTCATTAAACATTGGTACAACGTTGCCCTGAGGATCTAACAACCTTCTTCCGGGTTCCGTTTCCGCGTTCTTATTTTTTATCTCGGCACGATCCCCAGCGGAGGAGGATTCGACGCCCGGCTCTCGTGACACCGTGCCCACGCCGAGTTCGCTACGCACTTTTATCTTGACTTTTATGATGCTCTTTTGGACTTCACTCGCACAAATGGAAGAGCAGTGCGGGCCGCCTCCCCCACCCAGGCCCCGCGAACAAGTAATCAATGTGGATCCCGTGACGAGCATCCCTGGCGCCAGATGGCAGGTCGGCATGCCCAGAACGCAGACGATTCCAGCCAATCCCGGTGCAAGTACGTTCTTCAGTTTCCCTCATTTTTGCGTAATTCACTTGTCCTTTGAGTTCTGGCGAGTGAAATATGGTACACCAAAGCGTAATAGCGATACTGGCAGTCTGGTAACACGGCAATATGGCTAGAATAGAAACAGTCAGCCGGTGCGCAGGTTGAGATTCCGTAATTGGGTGCCAAAACATTTTGATTAATAATAGCATAAACATATGGAAACGTTTTCTCGATCCCGACTGTAATAGCGTTGGTCAGTGGGCATACGGAACGCGTCCGAAGCATTGAGGAACGTGTAGAGGACGAGTGACAGACGGCGAAGGGGTTATTCGTAGGAGATATCCACAGGTGTCAGAAACATTTGATATATGGCACATTTCGCTCATAACGTTACCCTACAGTGTGGCAACGTTTGGGAGTCAGCTGAGCAATATTATACTCTTTTGACTTGAACTTGGCCTAAAATTGCCATCTCTCCATCCTGAACGCTGAGTTATAGCAATAGATCAACACTGGAATATGGTGCTAGTCCAAAAGAAAATGCTGTGGAAAGGATGTGGAGCCGTAGCATTGTCTTTCTGTCCCTGAACAACGCGAAATAATCTGCAAGAGGGCGAAAATCTGGGCCAAGTGAAAGTGAAAGAACTCAAGCACATTCACCCAGGCAACAGTTTAGCCAGGAACGAAGCATTTTGAGTCACTTTACGTCTACGAGTGAAGTAAAGTGAAAAAATTTTTATGCCTGATTTTGGCTTTGAGGCGAGAGTTGAATTAAAGGAGATAGCGGTACTGGGAGAAGTGATTTAATATCCTTTATGACGATACTTAAAGATTTGTCATAGGTCTAGTGAGTGTAAGTCGATTATGTCACAAATTTAGTCGAAACAATAGAATATCATACAAGGAGAGGTTAAAATTACATGTGAAGCTAGGAATACTTCAAAATATGTAAAAAAAAAAATAAATAAATAAATAAAAGTGATGCCAGTAATTGTCCATGAATTTAGCAAGTGTATCATGGTTCAAAATTAATCGAGAAAAAAAATCACAACGAGAGGTAGAAAAAAAAAGTCTCAAATCAGAAAAACCTGAAAATTAATAAAATAAATAATTCCTTTAATCGTCCCAATATCTAGTGTGTGGAAGTGTACCATGGCACAAAATTAATCTAGAACAATACATATCACACAAATCCAGAAATCAAAATAATACTTTGTCCCAATATAAAAATAAAAATGAAAAAGTGAAAAATGAAGAATCAGATATGTGAATAGTGAAAATATGTGAAAAATGAAAAAATGAAAATTATGTGGAGAGTGGAAAATGAAAACTGAGAAATGTGGATGAAAAGTGAAAGAGCAAAACTATGTGAAAAATGAATGAAGTAAAAATGTGTGAAAAATGGAAAAGTAAGAATGTGGATAATTTGGGTACCAGGAAAGCCCCCGCCCCCCCTCCAGCCCCCCCCGCCCACCTGCACCTCACCTAGACGCTGCTTAATCACGTAAGTTACATAGATAGAGAGATAGGTAGGTAGGTAGGTAGATTGATTGTACTTTTCAGGTATTCTTTAACCACTTCAGTACGACGAAAGGCCTCCATAAAAGTGATAATGATAATAATAATAATAATAATAATAATAATAATCACAACCGTCATTTACCGTAGCTCGGTGGAAGAATAAGACGATACTAACACTCAGCATCCTTCTCACAGCACTTCCTCGTGACTAGCATCATATTTTAGCGTTAGTGTCTACAGCTGAATATTCAAGATGGAGGGACGCCAATTTTTCGCCTAGCTGAAGTGAACGGAGTATAGAAGCTTTTTTTTTTTTTTTTTTAAAGTTGATTACACATTGTTAATGTGAGTGTTGCCGTGAGGGGTAATGTATAGTTAATTGTGTGTGTGTGTGTGTGTGTGTGTGTGTGTGTGTGTGTGTGTGTGTTTGTGTGTGTGGGGGGTTAAGAAAGTGTGTGTGAAGTATACAGTTTTGTTATTTGTATGTGTGAAAGTTTGAGATTGAATGTGTGTGTGTGTGTGTGTGTGTGTGTGTGTGTGTGTGTGTGTGTGTGTGTGTGTGACGTCAAGCCATAGGGTCAAAGCGGGAAGCATCCACTCACACACCACTCCCCTCACACTACCACCAACACTAGTTTTCCTGTCCAGCACACTACACAACCACACCACACCACACCACCACACGAAGTACGAATGGAAGAGATTTCGTGTGGCGAGAGTAATGCACGACTGTATAATTATGTATGAATCTGTATAGTCATGTCCCCGGCAGAAAGGAGAGGGAGCGACTATTGGAAGACCTTTGAAGGGACATACTACATCGTATTTATTCTTTAGCTGACGATGTTAACCCCCTCCAGGTCAGTTGGTGGCCAGGTGTAGTCAGAGTGGAGGGTTGATTTTTTTTCTAGTAACCAAGGAGATTCATTCCTACGTATTAGCTAAGGATTATCGAATTGCATACAACCACGAAGCTTCCACACCGAGAGAGAGAGAGAGAGAGAGAGAGAGAGAGAGAGAGAGTATAAAATATCCTCTTCCGAGTTTGGTCCAGATTGATGTCCTCTGAGGGGTTCGTGAGCATTTTTTGTTTGTGCAATGGCTTTTTTGGTGGAATGTGATTGGCAGGATCCTTAGAGTTTTATGGACACCCGGTACTTTTAGAATTATCAATCGATTCGTGTTTGTGTGAGATAGATAGATAGATAGAGAGAGAGAAACAGACAGACAGACCAGATTGATACCCGTAGTAGTCTCCCGTCTCTCTCTCTCTCTCTCTCTCTCTCTCTCTCTCTCTCTCTCTCTCTCTCTCTCTCTCTCTCTCGATTCATATGTATGTGTGTGTGTGTGTGACAGACAGAGACTAGATTGATACCTAGTCTCTCTCTCTCTCTCTCTCTCTCACACACACACACACACACACACACACACACACACACACACACACACACACACACACACACACACACACACACACACACACACGTCCCCAGAATAATACAGACAGGCCTTCTTTGCTGCAGGAAACGGGATATATATATATATTTTTTTTTTCACAACAGTAGACCAGTTGAACAATGGAGGAGGAATTGGAAGGTATTTTTATGCTGCTCATATTCTGTTCATTTTCTCTTCTCCCTCCATTTTAATATTTAACCATCTCTTGATATTTTCTATTCATTATTCACGTCTTTGTTTATACGTGCGGTATATCGGTAGGACTGTATATTTCCTTATGAATATACGTGTCAGGTTTGGCTATATGTCTATCTGTGTGCTATAATATTGCTGTATATATATGTGGAGATGGAAGTTGTGGTGACGAATGATGATGCTGATGTGCAGTATATATGTGGTGAGAATTATTGTGACTAATGGAAATGATGATGATATTGATGACGGTGATGATGCTAATACTGGTGATGATGATGATGATATTGATGACGATGATGATAATGATATTAATGACGATGATGATATTGATGACGATGGTGATGATAACGATGATGGTGATGATGGAAATTGTGGTGACGAATGATGATGATGATGTATATATGTGACGACGAAAATTATGATCGCTAATGATGATGATGATGATGATGATGACGATGATGATATTGATGACATGATGATTGATGGCGATGATAATGATTCTCTCTCCCCTCTCACCACTAGAAGGAATGGAAGGGCAGGTAAAATACAGCAACGCAGATTTAATGAAACGTATCAGTTTAGAGGATCAGTTAAATATAAAAACAGAATTTAAAAAACGAGCGATAATGTAGATAAAATATTTATACAGGAGAATTAAACATAAACGATTGTGGAATGTTTAAATGAATGTACAGTGTTTATCTTTTTTCCATGCAAGGAAGAAGGAACCAAAGGCCAGGGGCCTGCAAGTTGCTTCCTAAGAAAAGAGAGAGAGAGAGAGAGATAACAGAGAGCCAAGTTCAAGATCCATTCATTTTGAGACGCCTGGACACACTACGTTTGAAAGGCTGGAGATCGTAGGCTGTAGGAAAAACAGACAGAAGGAGATAGTTCCAGAGTTGACCTGTTGCATACATGAAGGACTGGGAGTAGCGGTTAACTCTTGCATGAGAGAGTTCGACAGAAAAGGGATGAGAGTTTGTGGAATGTTTGAATGAAAACTCGAAATCATCATCATCATCATCATCATCTAATCCTGTGTTGCCCCACAGGAGCGTAAGAGCCCGGGGCTAGGCAAGTTGGTCCTGATATTTAAGATGAGTGACCAGCCTCACTCATCCCTGAGTGGCAATACGTGAGCAATAAACCTCAACCACCCCTTGGATATGGAAACCTGCAGAGGCGCAGTCCGACTAGAGCGCCCTAATTACCCACCAAACCACCAGGCGGCCTAATGTGGTTATATGGTTACCTCCCAGCGTGGTAAATGGTTTCCTGGTGTACAGGAAACCGTTTGGCATGTCACTCAGTGTAGAGTCACCCACAGGCAGAATTAAGAGGAAAGGATTAAAAAAAAAAAAAAACAAGAGGAAGAGTAGGGTCACCCATAGGCAGAAGGAAGAGGAATGAATGAAGGAAAGAAAGAGGAGGACAGAAGGAAAGAAAGAAAGAAGAGAAGAAGAAGCAGTCACCCAAGAGCAGCAGTACATCGAATGAGTGGATGGTGAGCGCTCCCACCTACCACTCGAAATAAAAGTAAAAAATGAAAAGGTGAAAGTTAAGTCAGTCATAATAGAATTGAAATACGAGTAAGATTAAAATATTAGAGCAAAACCCAATTAATTAACAGTGAAAACTGGACTGTGTAGAAATTATAAAGATAGATAGATAAATAGATAGATACATAGATAGATCGGTAGATACATACATAGACAGACAGAATGATGAATAAGAAAGAAGTATGAGCTTTGAAATATGACGTGTGTCTTTGGAAATAGGAATTATTTGTGTGCCAAGTATTGTTGTTACTGATGTGTGTGTGTGTGTGTGTGTGTGTGTGTGTGTGTGTGTGAGAGAGAGAGAGAGAGAGAGAGAGCAAGCATTGATCCATATAAAGCTACGGTATTCATTTTTCGTGTATGTTACAAATTCATGATGGAAATTTTTAATATGGTTTATGGCCTTTTATCAAATTTTTAATGCAAGAAATTCGAGTGGTATTTTAAAAATTTTATATATTGCAAAAAGAATACTGTGATTTGAAATATTTAATCCTCCACCATCATCATCACCACCACCACCACCACCACCACCACCACCACCACCACCACCACCACCACCAATATCTTTTTTTACACTATTTTATGGTCGAGGGTAGGGTTCAGAATAGAATTATATATTGATAGATGTTTGTAGGTTAATTGATAGAAGTAGGTAAATAAATAGTTAGATAGAAGTTCTTTGTGTGTATTGAGTGTGTGTGTGTGTGTGTGTGTGTGTGTGTGTGTGTGTGTACATGCAAGAAATAAACACATTTTTACTTATGTGTCAGAATAATATCACACAAATATTAACTTTCAAGCTTTCCACATTTCACATTTTTTTTTCTCCCGAACATTTAATCATTCGAGATTTTCTTTTTATTATACCCAGCGCTGCAAGTTCTAGTATATATGTTTTTTCAATAAGGACTTTTTTTTTTTTTTTTTTTTTTTTTTTTACATTCTGCATCATTTCTCACTTCGCAGTTTCCTTTGCATGTTTCACCTTAAGTCTCTTGTGTGTTATTACCTCCGCCAAGAAGGTTATGTTTTCACCCCTGTCCATTTGTTTGTTGGTTGGTTGGTTGGTTTGTGAGCAAGATTACACAGAAACTACTGGACGGATTTCCACGAAAGTTGGTAGAAGAATGGGCCTTGGCCTAGAATTCACTTAATTAAATTTTGGTGCGGATCTGGATAATGGTGCGGATCCAGGATTTTTTTTTTTTTTTTTTTTTTTTTTTTTCACTTTAACATTGCAAGGGAGGGCGTTGGCGGAGGTATGCGCTCAACTGAGTGCCATTCTAGTTTCTTGTTTTAATAGAATTGTCACCAAATATCAGTGTTAGATATGACACGAAGTGAGTCTCCTAAGCATCTCTTTCAGATCATACGAATCTTACGACCTATCTTGTTTTCATTGTTTTCGTAACATGACACGAAATGAGTCTCTTAGGAATCTCTTACGAAGTGTCTTACTCACGACCTACCTTACTTCTATTTTCTTACAACTTTGACACGAAAGGAGTCTTGCGTATCTCTTACGCATCTCTTACTACATAATTTTTTCTGTTCTCGTAGCATGATGGCACGAAATGAGTCTTACGAATCTTACGAATGTCTTACGACGTATCATTCTTTATTTTCGTAACATACTACACGAAATGAGTCTTACGAATTTCTTACAACCTACCTTACGTTCATTATTTTCGTAACTACACGAATTGAGTCTCTTACGAATCTCTTACGAAGCTCACGATTTGCTGCCCAGTAGTTCCTCCCGCCGCCGCCACGAGAATCCCGGCGCTGCTACTGTTCACCAGTTATTATTATTATTGTTATTATTATTATTATTATTATTATTATTATTACTCTTGGTGTTCACGGTACTGTTGATCGTTTGTGTTTATCTGACGGAACTGGGTAATTCCTGAGACGTAATACTAAGTCGTGGTTGCATGGTATTCTGTGAGCCGTAGTAAGAATGAGTCTTCTTGGTTACTAGTCAAAACAACTCTCCAACTGAGCTGAAAGGGGTAAGAGATCTTCATCAGGAGAGAGAGAGAGAGAGAGAGAGAGAGAGAGAGGTTATGCCTTGTTTAAAGTAAGTGCCTTGTAAAAATATGAGAGGGAGTGGGAGGAGGAGGGGGAGACTTAGAGCGGGGAATATGAAGCAGCCTAGGTGAGAAAGAGAGAGAGAGGGAGAGAGAGAGAGAGTTGCAAGAATAAGTTAATAAAATCTGCAGTACAGTCATCGGACTGAAAGGGTTTTTGAGTTACCGTGAGCGTGTGTGAGGAAGTTACCAAAATTGCTGTAGGTAGAGGCAGAGGACACTAAGCTATCGACCCACCACTTTGAAGGGCACTGAGTAGAGTTTTTAAAAGAGTTAGCGTTTGGGAGAGTGTTTGAGGGAAAGTACCAATAAGTGAGAGAGAGAGAGAGAGAGAGAGAGAGGGTACCAAAAAATGAGGGAGGGAGAGTTACTGGAACAAATTTAATTCATGTAGAGTCACGGGTGGGATAAATGGGACGGCAAAATGGCACAACTTTTCAGGAATTTTTTGAGATACCGATTTTTTTTTTTTTTTTTTTTTTCCCATGCCGAGAGAATTGGAAGGCTTTACCGGGAAGGTGTCAACAGGGAAGAAAGAAAGGGTCAGTGGAGGAAAATAAATTCGTGTTAAATCGCAGGACGCATAAATATCGGCTCACCACTTCGAAGAATCACTTTGTAGAGCTCACGGGAGAGTTTTAGAGCTTCGCAAGGAGAGTGTCGACTAGGGAGAGAAGGACAGTCACAAAAAAAAAATAATAATAATAAAAAATAAAGATGCAGGTATCTTAAATAACGGTATGCCACTTCGAAAAACCACTTTGTTAGGGTCTTGTAGAATTACCAGGAGAGTTTTTGAGTTACCAGGAGAGTGTTTGAGGGAGAGTGCCAACATTGCTAAGAAGAGTGCCACAAAAATAAGATTCGTGTAGATTTGGTAGACTTGCAGCGCACCACTACGAAGAATCACGATGGAAAGTTGTTGGGATTTTTTTTTGAGATACCGATAGAGTCTTTGGGATACCGGGAGTGTTTTTTTAGCATTACCAGGAGAGTGCCAAGAGTGTGGGAAGAAGATTGTCACTGAAACAGAGATGAAGTTGCAGGTCGCTCGGTGCACCAGTTCGAAGATGGCTTTCTAAGTCTTGTAAAACTGCCGGGAGAATTCTTGAGTTACCAGGAGAGTGTTTGGGGGAGAGTGCCAACTGTGGAGGGAAGGAGAGTGTCACTGAGGCAAAGTGTAGACCGTGGGTGCCAGGGCGAGTGTGCCAGGCTTAGTGTCGGCAGCCACCACCCGGGGCGCTGGAGGGCCAATCTGAAGGGGCGGGAGAGAGGAAGCGACCCACCCTCGCTAATAAACCCCTCATTTTACCCCTCCCAACCCTCCCTGGGGGTTGAAAATCGTCTGGCATATAACCCCAGTCCTTTTTTACTGGTTTCCTGAGCGGTGGGGTTCCGGGGGGTTGACATGGGGTGGTTTTGGCAGGGTTTTATTAAGCGGTCTCTTGATGTCAACGGATGGAGGTTATTAAATGGTATGTCCCTTTGCCCTGGTCACCGTCGGCTCTAGCTCCGTGCCACAATGATTCGCTCAAGATAGACGTCGAGGCTTGCATTTTGGGAGTTTTTGCTTGTGGTTTGGGCTGTTCTGAACTTAAATCACACTCCCTACGCCCGAAAAGTTACGGATAATAGCCACTTTGCGAGTCGTAGTTAAAGGAAATTGAAGGGATGATGGAGAAGCTGGCGGCGAAAAGAACGAATTCGGCGCTCCGCTTATCACTCGGCCCATGACGGTGGAACAAGGGATCATGTGCTTCGTTAAACCTCAGAGGATCATCGTTCAAGTACCTGATTCACCGCTTTCCCTCCCACCCCTAACACCCCGGCCCGCATTTACTGTCATTTCATATCCCTCTCTCGCGTCAGCCGAACCCGATATCTCCCACTCTCCCTCGCCTTCGTGTCGTCTTGTTTATCATCTTATTTACGTGTCCGGCTCGGCTTCTCCCACTCCTCAGCGATATATATATATTTTTTAACTTACAATGGCAGCTTTTATTGCATTTATTATTATTTAACTGAAGACTTTAATGGTGAGCAAATAGAGATGCGACTTACTTTTGCTGGACAGTAAATACATACAGTATGTATCTTCTCGCTTATTTTGAATAGTGGCAGTAGGGTTAAGATGATGATGATGATTAATTGCCCTAACCTAATTCATCTCTCTCTCTCTCTCTCTCTCTCTCTCTCTCTCTCTCTCTCTCTCTCTCTCTCTCTCTCATGAAATCTATCCTGTGTTTCTTTTTTTACTTTCTTTTTTCTTATTATTAAAGATGTTAAGAAAGATGATAATTATAATATATTACCATTATTATTACTATTATTAATATTATGGTAATGGTAGTGACGATGATGATTTCGATAGTGATGCTTAAGAAAAAGAAGAGGAGGAGGAGGAGGAGAAAAAACAGAAAAGAAATTAAGAGGAAGAATTGACCCAGGACGAAAACGAGATCGCTTATAAGGGTAACCATGATAAATTCGCCAGATTAGTCCCACATCCAGAGCCGCCGTCAGTATTTAGGAACCAAAATATTACTTACGGGAAGGTGAGTCATGCCAGAGTTTCGTGAATTTGACGTAAGTTTGAAAAAAAAATTATATACGGTATATCTATATCTATCTATCTATCTATCTATCTATCTATCTATCTATCTATCTATATATATATATATATATATATATATATATATATATATATATATATCATTCCTAACCTAATTCATCTCTCTCTCTCTCTCTCTCTGTTTTGAAGGGGTAGATGAAGGCAGTGTCTACCCTCTCCAATTTTAATTATATCCAATGAGAATTCAGTCGTTTGGAGGTAATAAGATTGGATCTTTAGAACGCTTGTGTGTGTGTGTGTGTGTGTGTGTGTGTGTGTGTGTGTGTGTGTGTGTGTTATAGCAGCTGGTTTACATATGGCTGATAGGAGCGTGTGGCAGTGGTATACACGTTTACACTGTTTGGGTGGCCGTGCAAGCCTCCTGTAGCGCCTTTGGTCCAACCCCACAGCGACCCCTAACCCCTGCTGCTCAGTTGACGCCCAAGTAGTCAGGCTGGAGGATTGATTTGACTAGTAACCAAGGAGTCTCATTCCAACATCATCACAGGGGCTTATCAGATTTCCTGCAACCACAGCATGATACCAGATTTGACTAGTAACCAAGG